>NC_052633.1:60603990-60906847 GCF_016161935.1 Mauremys reevesii | reverse complement strand
CTTTTAGTGTCAGTTCTCACATGAAAGAATCAGTATCTTCTCCTGATGATAAGGGCCCTTCAGCGGGATATCAGATACATATATAGTATCTTGGGAAATTGGCTGGCTCAGGGATTTGGTAATGGTATATACAGCCTTTAGAACCTGTAGCTCATTAGTTCAAATCAAATCTGGTCCAGGTCAGTAGTGACTGAAAGTCAGTACTATCAGAAACATGTCTAATTGACTATATGAAATTAGTCAGTGGTCAGCCTAACTGTCAGGGAACAAGCATTCCTATCACCACAGTTGGCGATATGAGTAGAGGAACGGAAACAGAAATTGAACTGCATTCTCACTTAAAACATGGTTCTCTATTGAGGGCCAAGGCACAAGGCAGGTTCAGTGAGGAGAACTGCTGCTGACCACACCGTACCTGTTCTGAGGTAGATGGACTGGTCTACCCTCCAAGGTGATCAACCCAGCACCTTTTCACAAGCATTAAATTCACCCAGATGAAAATTCAATAGCTACAGACACAGATGGTGTCCTGAGCCAAGATACAGTCCGTACAGAAGGTGTCATCAGGGAGCAACTTAAGCCTTCTTGATTCTTATGGTATCTTTGCAGCATCAAGGCTCAAGGCTCCTCTAATTGATGCCAACTGGCTATGAGCTCAATGGGACCATACTACAACTGTGAACTGGTGTTGTGCAGGCATGCTGTGCCCCACCCCAGGACACCCCATATTAGTGTGTGTAGGTGTGTGGGGGGGCAACTGCCACAGGAGCTGGTTTTTCCACTTTACATCAGCTGAGCGCTCCCCATCTCCACAGGAATCCTCAGCCGGCCACCCCCTGAGAATGATGTACAGTTGCCAGAGGAGGAGGAGGAGGAGGAGAGAATCTAGTCCAGATACTACACACATTAATTAGGAATCAATTTACACTGATTGCAATTTACATTGCTCCTCTGCAGCATGGGGCATGGGTCACTTGCGGATTTTAACTAGTGTAAATGGTGAATTTTCTGTAACTAGAAGCCTATAAATCATGATTTCTGTAACTAGAAGCCTATAAATCAGTAACTCAGCCAGAGGTTAGGGGTCTATTACAGCAGTGGGTGGGTGAGGTTCTGGGGCCTGCAATGTGCAGGAGGTCTGATTAGATGACGATGATGCTCCCTTCTGACCTTAAAGTCTATGAGTCTACATGGAGATATACTGCAGTCATGAATCAGAATACTTTTTCATTTTGGTTACATTCTAATGGGTTTAGCTAAGACCCAAAACTAATGTAATAAAACACCTTAGTGCAACAAATTAAGAAAACAAAGCTAACCTACACGCACATTTAAGTATTGGACATATACATTGAATATTTTTGTTTTACTAACAAAGAATTTATGATGCACTTTCTAATTAAAAAAGTCATAGGGCCAGATTATGGCTGGGCAGTGGTGCAAGGAGCCTCTTCTCCTTGTGCCCGATATGTTCAGGACAAGCCACAATTGCAGTCCTAGTGCTAACCTAAACAGTACCAGGACTAGGGCTAGCAAACTGGGACAGGGAAGGGTGGGGTGACGGCAAAGCTATGGCTGCTGAGAAGTCATGCTGCACCCCCTTAAGGAATGTGGCCACATGTCCACTCCTACCATATACTGGTGGAGCTACCATTGAATGTAGTGAGGTACTGCTTCCTAGTCAGACTCAGCCTGTAAGGTACATCTGAGACCCAAATTAGCAAGGAAAATACTGTAGTGTAAATGCATTTTGCATCCTTCCAAGTTTAGTTAAACAGTAGTTTAAGGGGCTCAGAGTCAGTTACACACTAGAATAAAATAAACCTTACTTTTATCTCGCATGCACTGAGCAATTTAGTTTTTAGATTACCCCAAAAGTAAAACGAACATTGCTCCAAGTGAAGTATATCTGCAAAACACTCCTGTGTAAAAACAACTAAATTGCTATGAGAATTAAATATAGATCAACAAAATCAATACTTAATTGTATAACTGAAGGTCTTTCATTTCAGATCTAATCCCTAATAGGAGATATCAAGTATGCTTGCTTTTGATTTTTTTGAAATTATTATTTAAAACTACACCACAAGGCAAAACAATTTTCTAGCTTTTTACATTTTTTAATTCCATAAGTTACTTCGCCTGTGTGTATCCAAGGTCATATTGATCTCACAGTCTGTAACTGTTTATCATTTTAAATTCAGAGTTTTATCAATCTAGATGTCCCGTAGTTGTTATAATAACTGCTTTGCATTTATTATACAATAGGATTAAGCAGTAAAAGACACAGATGCACACAGTTTGTATTTATTACAAACTACCATACTGCATGCTCAGTAGGACACCTTTAATATCTATGCAGTGTCCTCTTATAAAAAACGTGTTTTGAGGACACAGGGCTGGATTCTGATCAAACTTACACTGGTGTAAATCAGGAGTAACTCCACTGACATCAATGGAGTCACACTACTGTAACACCATTGTAAGTGAGATCAGGTTCAGGGCCATATCATTTTGTGTTGCATAGCCAGGTGTGGTATGAAAAGGTTCAGTTTAGCTTTGTGCCGAGGTACAGTAGTTTTCCATTAGACAGACAGAAAGGGACAGAATGCAGTGGTAGTTTCTCAATAGAAAGTGAACAGTCTCCAGATCTCATTTAGCCAAATGGATGAGAACATTAGGTGGACAGGTAAAGCTCTACAGTGAAAATAGTGGTACAATCACATCCAGGAAACTACAAAGGTGAAAGTTGTAACTGCATGACCTCTGTTATATTACAGCAGAGCTAAAAATGTAATGTTTGAACTTTTTTCTCTTTAAAGTGTAACCTTAAATAATAAGTTAAGCCTTGTTCTCCCTTATATATTGTCAGAAGCTTTCATCTATTTTCTAGACTGATGGTAAAATAATTTTTGAAATAATGAATCATT
Organism: Mauremys reevesii; assembly: GCF_016161935.1. NCBI lineage: Eukaryota > Metazoa > Chordata > Testudines > Geoemydidae > Mauremys > Mauremys reevesii. The sequence goes on along the minus strand of NC_052633.1, from coordinate 60,903,917 downwards.
TTTCTTTTTCCTGCTTGAACAGAAATCCCATGATTATTTTCCTGTAGCAGACAATGACCTTCTCAAAGGAACCCCATCAGACTTTCAAGATAAATAATAAAGAAGCCCTCTATTCCCTGACTCAAGGAAAAATTGCATTGATATGGAGTATTTGTGAAATTATTGATCTGTTCATCATTTTATGAGAAAACAATATACACTTAGGTGAAAGTAATCTACATATGGTATTATGTGTAGCTTGATGATACTGTCAACAGAACCAGAAACTTGCATGCCATTTCTAGGATAGAGGAGTAACGTTCTACATAAATATTTAATTTTTCGTGACAAGGAGAATATTTTTGGCCCTTCTAAATTGTAAATACATTACCTAAGGGGAAATAAAGCTCATTAGCATGAGCTCTGCATGGCTCACACCTGCAGACCTGGACAAAATGGCTATTGATGAATAAATAGCTTGCTGTGGAGCTGAGAGCTGTATTATCGGTGGTTTGAATTCTTGTATGATGTGGAAGGTAAAAGACTGCCTAGCAAATAGACCTTTATGTGTCTAAAAACACAATTTTCATAATACAGCTAGATATATATCTGCTTTTAAGAAGGGATTAAGTGGATTCAGTTACTCAAAATGAATACTGTGCCCTGTGTGATGTTGTACCTAGAAATGTAGGCATTAAAACAGCAATAATTACATACTAGTACTACCCTCACAGTTTAGCAAGCAATATTATCTCTTTGGTGATACAACAGACTGTTTATATATAAACTAGATTAGATATTCCCAACCCTTCGTTCTCGCCTCAAAGTTTTACCTATTTTTAGTACCCAAGATTTTCAAATTCTGAAATGTTCCTGATCAGGTAAGAAACTGGGTGTGCCAAAGTATTACAAGGATGTCTGTTTTTCCATGGCACCATATGAAGACTGAGAGGGGACATGACAACGTTTTCAAGTTCATAAAAGGTTGTTACAGGGAGGAGGGAGAAGTAGTGTTCTCCTTAACCTCTGAGGATAGTACAATAAGCAATGGTATTAAATTGTAGCAAGGGCGGTTTAGGTTGGATATTAAGAAAAACTTCCTAACTGTCAGGGTAGTTAAGCACTGGAATAAATTGCCTAGGGAGGTTGTGGAATCTCCATCATTGGAGATTTTTAAGAGCAAGTTAGACAAACACCTGTCAGGAATGGTTTAGATAATACTTAGTCCTGCCATGAGTGCACGGGACTGGACAAGATGACCTCTTGAGGTCCCTTCCAATTCTATGATGGCTATTGGATGCATGAACTGTACATGAACAAAGTGTGTTTGACAGTGGTCGAGGAGAGAATAATTTGAGTGGAATTTAGTAGAAAAAGATGGCAGCAACAACATAACAACAACCAGGTACTCAGACAGCTGTGACCAGAGAAGTTAAAAAAGCTAAATACTGCTGCTTTCTCCAGAGAGTAAGCAAGGCCACAAACTGTCAGCAGACATTGAATCACCAATTCTGCTTCTCATGGAGGAAATCCAGTAGATAATTGCGATGCTAATTTCAATCACAGACTCATCACTAGAATTAAAGAACAAATATTTATGGTGGAAAAGGAGGCTGAAACTTTAGATTTTAGCATTTGAGAGAGTGACAATTAATATGAGACACACAGAATAAACTTTGCATTTCAGAAATCAATTTACTATTACTCATGGAGAGAGTTAAGTAATAAAATTAGTCTGATTTTCCAGTAAAGGGAAAAATTACATTAAAACATTTCAGACTGAAAGGCCAAACTAGTTGCTGACAGTTATCTTACTCTACAAAACCATATAAAGTTCAATACTGCCTCTAAACAGAATTAGCGTCAGCCTTACATTGCCAATGATAACCGATTGAACACCATTTTAGTGAAAACCCTGCACACTTAAGCTAAATGTTTTTACCCTTTACCTTCTTAATCAGTTTTTTTATTCAGTGTACAGTATTTAAATATCCAGGGTTCTGTTCTGTAGAGGTGCATATGCCATGAAAGCCTGTTTGTTTGTTTGGTAGTTTAAACAGGGAAGGAATAAAAGGGGCTATCCTGGCTATTTAATCCAAAATTAGTGTTTGTTAAAATTGATTTCTTTTTAAAACTAGGACTTTGGTTAGAACTGAATGAGGAATGAAACGGTAAAAACTAGTTCAAACAAACCAAGTTATTTTAACAAGATAATTCACAATATGGTTCTTACAGGGCCTGATCCTGCTACATAGATACCAATGGCAAAACTCCCATGGAATCCAATGGTAGCAGGATCAGGCACATACGACATATAATCTTTAATGACTCTCACCATGAGAGGAGTCATCTTTTCATAAGGCTGAACTGTTCTCAAATGATTTTTCATAAGCATTAGTCACACACTTGCCTGTCTTCATGTTCCACCTTTGGCTTTCTATTTATTTTGGTAATTACAAAGAAATTTCTCCTCTCACTCTCCAGTTATGTCTGAATCCTTTATTGTCTCAGTGTTAGTAACCCAGGGTACTGATGGAAAATGGGATTCCATTGCAAAATGTCTCCTTCAAGACTCAGTAGTGGAGAGTAACTGATGGTAGGTAATGATTTTCTGCTCTAGTAACCCTCCCTTTTGGGCATCTGAACTAGATTCTCTTCATGTTAGCCTGTGAACATCCAGAGTGCACCACCTGACCCAATGGGAAAGAGGCAGAAGCAGCAGAGGTAGAAATAGCAGTTTTCAAGGGGCAGCATCAGTAGCAGTCATCACAATGAAGAGACTGTGCAGATAAAGTCCTCCTCTCCCTGCTATGAAAAGCAGCAGGTGTTTATACACTCAGGGGGACATCCCCACCCCAGTGTCCAGCACAAGTAGCTTGACTATGTTGGGAGATTTGTAGCGGGAAGAAAGAGAGCACCCTAGAAATGATTCGCAGGAGATACTCCATTTAAATTGCTGGAATAGCTTAGGGTTGCCAACTTTCTAATTGCAGAAAACTGAATACTGTTGCCCCACCCCCCAGCCCCGAGGCCCTGCCCCTGCTCTCTCCATCCTCCCTCCATTGCTCGCTCTTCCCCACCCTCGCTCACTTTCACCGGGCTGGGGCAGGGGTTGGGGTGCGGGAGGGGTGAGGTCTCCAGCTGGAGGTGCGGTGTCTGGAGTGGGGATGGAGATGAGGGCGTTGGGGTGCAGGAGGGGGCTCAGGGCTGGGGCAGGGGTCTGCCAGGGGGTACAGGCTCTGGAATGGAGGGTGCAGGCTCCAGGGTGAGACCAGAAATGAAGGATTCAGGGTGTGGAAGGGGCAGGGGCAGCTCTAGACATTTTACCGCCCCATGCACAGAGGCGTGCCTGTGGGAGGTCTGCCAAAGCCGCTGAAAGCATCCTGCCTGCCGCCCTAGTGGCGACCGGCAGAGCGCCCCCCGCGGCTTGCTGCCCCAGGCACGCGCTTGGAGTGCTGGTGCCGCCCCTGGGAAGGGGTTCGGGGTGTGTGCTCTGGGAGAGAGTTTGGGTGCCGGAGGGGGCTCAGGGCTGGGGTAGGAGGTTGGGGTGTGGGAGAGGGTGTGAGCTCCTAGAGGGGGCTCAGGGCTGGGGCAGGGGTTTGGGTTGCAGGAGGGGGTTCAGGTTCTGGGTGGCACTTACCTCAGGCGGCTTCCAGGAAGTGGCCACATGTCTCTCTGGCTCCTTGGCGGAGGCACAGCCAGGGGGCTCTGCATGCCCACAGGAACTGACCCCGCAGCTCCCATTGGCTGCAGTTCCTGGCCAGTGGGAATTATGGAGCCAGCGCTTGGGGCGGAGGCAGCATACGGAGCCCCCCTGGCCGTGCCTCCACTTAGGAGCAAGAGGGACATGCCAGCCACTTCCCAGGAACTTGGGATGGAGCCTGCCAGTACCGCCAACAGGACTTTTAACAGCCCAGTCAGCAGTGCTGACCAGAGCTGCCAGGGTCCCTTTTCGACTGAGTGTTCCGTCTGAAAACCAGACACCTGACAACCCTAGGGACAGCCTCTATGGTCCTTGCATGCTCTGTGTAAGGGGACTGGGGGAGGGAACACACAATCTGCCCATATCCACCAGTTCACCCTACTTCATTTCCAAACACCCTCTTGTGTACTGCTGCACAGGAAGCCTCTGCATAATGAGACTCCATGTCATACGGGCAGTATGCATTTACAGCATGGCTCCCCTAAAAAATCCTACCTTCCCTGGGCAACAAAATTACGCTGGTTTCACTGCCAGCAGGCCCTTCACACCTGCACTTGTGGAAGCAGGATTTGCCAGTAAACACTACCAAGCCAAAAGTAAGAGGCTTTTTGTGGGTGTTGTTCATAGGAGCAAGAATCCCCTCACTTCCCCTCCATCTCAGATCTTAAAAGTTACAATGTGCAGGTAAAGTGTTTATCTGGAGAATTTGCATATTCATGGTTCCATTGGCCAGGCTCCCATATCTTCCCCAACTGGCTACACCTGCCCCCCCACAAAACCTCAATGGAGGTGTATCCCTTCCCCCACCCAGCATATGCACTCTATTTATAACTTGTCCTGATCTGTGCAATGGAAAGGCAACACTGAGGAGAGATTAATAAGACTAGGACTTTCAGCTTGGAAAAGAGACAACCAAGGGGGGATATGTTAGAGGTCTATAAAATCATGACTGGTGAGTAGAAAGTAAATAAGGAAGTCAAGTATCAGGGGTAGATATGTTAGTCTGTATCCACAAAAACAACAAGGAGTCCGGTGGCACCTTAAAGACTAACAGATTTATTTGGGCGTAAGGTTTCGTGGGTAAAAAAACCCACTTCTTCAGATGACTGGAACCAAAAAAACCAGGAATCGCTCTGTCCACATTGAAATCTATGCTTCATCCATCAGCAGTCAAACCCTGTATATAAGTATATTTCACATACACTTTTTTTTAATTCCCTGCAACCAGTTTACTTGTCCTATAGCCCAGAAAATTTGTGGGAAGGGAGAGGCAGAAGCCACAGAGGCACACACAGGAAAACCAGAACAATCAGGGCTGGAAAAAAAACACAGATTTAAGTAAAGGAAGAAATTACTCCTGCAATTTTTAAAGTATATTTCAGTCTAGCTGGTTGTGTCAATAAAGAGCTCATAGTATAAACCAGCTAGAAAATAAATGTTATGAAGGATGTTCCATTTTATGTGGTTTGAATTTGATTAGTGATTAGTCTTGGTGGTTTAAGCCACATGGGAACAATAATCAAGGTTTCTCTACTGCAGCTCTGTAACAACTGGAAAATACTCTGCTGGCTCGTGTCCCATACTATGATGGGATATTAACCTAAAATCTAATTAATCTATGAATGAATTATGGCTCTAGAAATACACTGCATTATAATCAATTTTAAGTGAGATCCTAACAGAAGACAAGATGAAGAAAAAGCTGTAAAATTACCACAGGTTGATAAATTCTGTTTACTATGTGTGATGATTTTTAGGGGATAATTTTACAATCCATCAAACTTTTGTCAGTTCAAAAGTCACACTGCCAAACGTATGCAGTAAATTAATTTTTAAATTTACATATTTATTAAATATCTTATTGAAAACAGCATGAAGTAAGTCCAGTTTGAATAATAAAATAACTTGTTTTTCTACTGGAAGCAAACAAAAAACCCACAACCCTCCTATTGAAAAAGACTTTATACTCAGGCAATAATCATATTAATCTCTATCTGAATTAGTTAAGTAAAACAATGTATTATTAAGTCACTCACCAAAATTTACACTAAGAATTATGACACTGATGAAAAACAATCAAACCAAGAAAATTCATAATTTAAATATCAAGAAATTCATGGTTAAGATTGAAATTTGCCATAAGCGTGTGCTTCTCATCTTGGGCCTGGGCTCCATTAGTGGTGCCAGACAAGTCTGGGAGGGTGTGGGAAGCTGCACCCACTTTGACTTGGCACTGTAAACATGCTGCGGGGAGCACCTTGGAACCCATCTTCCCTCCCTGCGCCTGCAGTAACCCTGAATGCCATGGCCACAGAAGCAGCGTAAGTGTCTAGTGGTACTGGCTCAGGAAGTAGCTCACTTACCCAAGGTTTGTTTTTGCACTCACAACACCAGAGAGCTCAGCTGCAAAAGCATGTGTCCCGGCCTCATTCTGGACACCTCCCACCAGAAGCAGAATGAGAACTATGTAACTTGATGAAGAATGAGGAAAGGAGCATAGAGATCAATCAGGTGAGAGGAATGAAAAAAGAAAAAAATCATTTGAAACAAAAATTTTAAAAAAGAGAAATAATCAGGGGGGCAGGGAGGGTAAAGAATGAGTTGGGGGGGAGAGAGTAGAGAGCAACAATTAGAAACCCTGCCACTGTGGTCGGGTATGGCACAAGAGGTTATGAAAGAGGAGGGTAACAACCCACCGATCTGTCACAAACTGGCAAAGAGGGGAGCTTCAGAAAAGGTGTACGGGGAACCATTCTGATGTTTTCCTAGGCACACTGGAAACATCAGAGACCAGTCAAGGAGAGTTCCTGGCAGGAGCCACATTTAAGCCTTATCTATAAATCATTGTTGCTTTAATGATTTTCTGATACAACTTTGACATGTCCTGGACTCCCACTGCTGTTTCCCCTGTGTTATGTCCCATTGATATGCTGCTGAAATCAATGGAATGTCAGTAATGCCTCTCCTGATGTCCCCTTGATTTCCTTTTCTTAATATCATCTCCATGCCTTTTCTCACGCAACAAAAACCTTTCCAAACCTGGTCCACCAAGTCATTATCTTCTACTCATTACAATCTCCCCTAAACAATCATTTCTTCCAGGCCCTCTACAACAGGTGATTTGATCTAAACAGACAAAACCAAGTTTTACTTGAGAGGAACCGTTCAGGTGTGCATGCATTGTAACTACGTCACCATAACCCTTGTGGTTCCTTCCCCAATCCCTGCTCTCATTAGCTGCTCTCCCTCACAGTATCATCTCCAATATTAGAATGCAAAATGCTTGAGTCAGGGAGCATGTCTCTATTTAATCTGTACAGTATCTAGCACATCTCTGGATGCTAAGGCGTACATTATGGTGCAGAAGAGAAGCAATGTGTTTCTGGACTCCTTGCACATAGCAGTCCAGAAAAATACCATGTATTTGTGGTGGCGCTGGTTAGGCTCGTAACAAGGTAAAATTAGATTGAGTAGTGTAGTCTGTGGCCTAAAATACATCTGGGTGGACACAAATATAGATCATAGAGTAATCTAATATTTGCCAGACAACTCAAGGATCCAGTCCTGGGATTTGTGACTTATCTGGCTTACTCCACAAGGAAATGACAGAGACAAGAAGAGACATGCAGGAAATAGGTGAGTCATGTCAGACACAAAACCAAATGGCAGAGGACACCCTTCACCCCCTGCTGTAGAGAATCATCACAGAGAAACATGAGTAGGAATAAGCAGAGGACGTTGTCACCCAGAAGTGGACTGCAGGTTACATAGCTAGAAAGCTACCATAGCTAAAACAGCTGTTAGATGTTGCATGTGACACACTCACTGAGGGGAACCTTGTGAAGTTTCTTGTCCTCTCTGTGGGTTTTTTCCAGTGACAGAATGATGCAACTCATAGTGTGTGTATTTAGTGATGTATAATTGGTGGGGTGGCCTGACACTGCAGTGAACATGTAGGAGAAATATGTTTAAGATGTTTTGTCTTGTCTTATGTATTATAGAAATGTTACCACATTATTAATTTTGTAAACTGTTCTGAAACGTGTTATATGCCTCATATTCCAGTATATAAAATAAATGTTACATTATTGTTATTATAAAAGGCCACTAGGAGGACTAAAATGCAACTGGAATATGAGCACACATACTGTAGCCTATGCAATTTTTTTGAGTGATCAGATACTGTGCCAGATGATGCACAACAACAAACCTATTGGGAAATAATAAAAAGCAGTAACTAAGTTATATTAGGAAATTAACAGTTTGAAAAGTTTTGTTGAAAAACAAAACAAATCCATGTTTAATATATATTGGAGCCTAAGTAAATCTTTAAAATATTAACATGTTCCATGTTTTGAACCAATCAAATGGTTATGAGGATTTAATTAAAATTGCCACAGTGCACAGACACTGCAATGAGATCAATGCAGCAGGACTCCCGAGCTGGCATGAAGCCCCACTGAAGTATGTAGGGCTCTGTGGATGCTACCATAAAATTAACTAATAATAATAATAATAATGATTATACACTTAGCACTGCTATAGCAACTTTTCTCTGAGCACCTCAGAGCACTCCATAAACATTCATGAATTAAACCCCAATTACACCAGGGAGGTATTATTTTTATCTTTAGCTTTACTGATGGGGAAAGTGAGGCAACAAGAGATTAAGTGATTTGTTCAATATGTCACCCAAAAAGCCAGCCGCAGAACTGAGAATAAAATCCTACTCTCCTGATTCCACAGCGCTGTGCTTTAACTACTAGCCCATGTAGAAAATATTAGAGAATTTTTCTCCTTCAGTTAGGAAATTCCCTATACAGACATTAAGGACTGGACTGTACTCCTCACTAGAAGAGATCCTGAAATGCTATGTCGGAACAGCAGACCTGCAATCTGATCCAAAGTCTATTGAAGCTAATGGCATAGTTTCCATTGACTTTGGTGAATTTTGGATCAGGCCCTTGGTCGGTTAGAGATATAAATAGGTTAATTTATCCAACTCCCCTAGAAACAAAATTTTGAGCTGCAAACAAAAGCTAAAACACACCAAATGGGATGCCATCTGCTGCAACGAACAGAACATGACCAGTTCCCAATGCTTGAGATTCCTTCAAAATAAAGTTTGAAATGGTTTTTGTTACACTCCCGACTGCTTCACAAAAGTTGACTTAACTCAGGTTAGCAAACGCTGGTGTCACCAGCAACCATAAGCCAGACTCTGCTATATCATTTGGAGCTGTCCACATTTTAATCTTATTGGTCTGCCCTGTGTAAAGGTTTGGACATTTTCTACACACATGTTATGTACTGGGGTCTGTGGGGCCGATTACTGTCCCTGAGCATATACGGCTGTTGGTTATCCAGTAACTGATCCAAGTCCTCCAGTTTGGCACACAACTCAGATTCCTTTCCCCTTTCCGCCCCGGGCTGGGAAGCCATTCCAGGATCACTACTGTAGCCCTGCCTGAATCTGCAGCATTTTCCCCAGCCTGCCTTAAGGCACCCCAGTCTGAAGACAGTGGTGTTTTGTTTTGTTTTTTTAATTTCCAAAAGTGAATTTTATGAATATGGCAGCTCACAAGGATCATGTTGTACTTGTACTGTATTGAGTTCAGAAGTCAAACAAGTATTTGAAAGTGAAACTCCACATTAAATTACAACTGCTGGCCTATTTAACAACCCCATGAGAAAGATGACACCAGTGCTTGGAATGCAGACGTCAACCACATCATTTTTGAGACTCTTCAAAGTTGGGCTCCTCAAATTTGGAAGACATGTGGATCTGCTCTCCACACAACTTGCACAGGGGCACAAAAGCCCTACAGAGCTGAGGTGTGAGCCACTGCATGGCTCCACCAAAGCACCAATTCTGCCCCCCTTCTGCCCCACAGAGGCAGGAGCATAATTTTCACCATGGAGCAATAGAGCAGACTATAAGTTATGCCTTCATATTATAAGTTTCTTCCTAACTAGACACCACCACCAGCAGCAGCCCTGCCCCAGATGATAGAAGTAATCATTAACTAACAGAGTTTCGGTCCTTATCAGATAGCTGGAACAGACCATCATCCTCCATGTTACTCAGCTATTTTGGATGGTTACTGCTGCTCTTTGACTTACTACCCTGCCCCAGTGTTCCTTCTGTTTCACTATTGTGCTACTAAAACCCAGCATATGCTGGCACAGTACAGATTCCCTTTTGTACCTAACATTTATAGGAGTACTCGATTGGTAACATTGGAGTCTTTAGCGGCAGGTTTTCAGTGTCATGAAAAAAAAAAGAGAGGACATATAATATAAAAAAAGCCTGTAAATGACAGATCTGGTTCTGGCCTTTGCTGGTTGCCAGTGTTATGACGGTAATGGAAAATGCAATTAAAATTAGCTTCAAATTAACAGGAGTTTTATTATGACACAACCTTTTGTGTAGAATCATAGGTTCTCATTCAAAAACACAGTATTTAGCCTTCCTTTTGGGGAAGCCATAGAAAAATGCCTTCTGAGGCTTCTGTGATGTCACTCACGCTACCCCAGTACAAGAGTTAGACATTATAGGTTAAATTATAGGTTAAATAAGTAAGTACATAAATCCATATTTGGGTACATAAACAAGAGACCTGATTTTCAGAGGAGCTGAATATGTAGAACTCTCTCGGATGTCACTAAAAGCTGCAAGCTTTCAGCACTTCTGAAAATCAAGGCACTTGTTTAAATTCCTAAACATGAGCTTAGGTGCCTAACATTAAGAACCCAAGCTTGAAAAAACTGGCCCATGAACAGGACACTACCGTTAGGCTTCGCAGTGTAAAATAACTCTTGCAAAAATGACCATGAACAAAGTACATTATGCTTATTTGGTTCTACTCATCAGTGTCTTGCATTTCATATCCATTTTGTAGCTTTGTGCATGTGTAACCTCCCCCTTTCCGACCGCCACACCGGCTAACTTTGCTGTAGATACAGTGTCTCAGTGAAGTTTAAACACTCCTGCCATAAAAAGTCATGTACTATTAATGCATGGTTAACATTTTAATTTTAAAATACTCTGCAATATAATGTATTCATATTTAATTTCCTCATTGCCACCACTTGTGTTTTATTCGACATCCAGTGAAATCATTTGAGGCCCTGTTTTACAATGTGCCTAATAGTGTATTTAATTTTACAGACAAGATGAGTTCATGTTTAACAGGCTATCAGAGGGATCACTTTTAAATGCATAACAATTATTCAAATAATTATTCAAATAACCACCTGGTTTCTTGTTTACTAAGAATAACATTAGAGTAGTTAAAAAAATCCTTGAGGCTATAGGCATTTTATAATGTCGAGAAGTTTTAGCAACCTCTATTAATGATCAAGCAAAGAATGGAGTAATCCACAGAAGAAGGCAGTACTTGGAGCTCAGCTGAGTGCTGCATGGGGGACTGAAATCCAAATGCCAAGGTCTTAAAAAAATTGTTAGAAGACAAATATTTTATTTTGGGGCCTGGGCCAATCAAAAATTAAGAGGATGGGTTCACAAAAAATCCTTACTTCCAATTCCCTAATTAAAACCAGTGTACTTATAGTGGCATTTTCTCCTACCTCCACCTGCAGGACATAATCAGTCTTTTTGTCAGGTTGCATAAAACCTAGCAGATGACTTTTCATTGAAATAAAAGTTGAAACTTTGGGGCGGTGAAACACAGCAGACTTAATAAATGGCTGGACTGGAGCAGACTGTAAGATAAAAAACAGGCTTCAAAAAGATTTTAACATGTAATTAAAAAAAGATATTAGAAAGAACTTTCTGTCCTCTTTAAAAAAAAACAGTGATGGAGCATTTCTTCCTGTCTACATATAAAAAGGAAAAGAAAGAAGCAGGCTACAGGGCCCTACTAAAAAAAGAAACGGCTTGGCAGTGCATTTTGTATGCAGTGCATAGCTTCTATTAATGTGCGCTACGAAACTTATTTCTCATGCATCGTGCTGAGAACATAACTCTGATATTAAAATATCAGTCATTTCCTGCCCCTCCCTCCATAATATTCAACTGCTTTTATGCAAAGCATATCACTGTTATAGATGGCGGAGGCAAATTTCAGCTGGAAAAACAATTCGCAAAAATGCTGTCCTATTATTCATCTCATTTAACTTTGCTAATCAGATGCTCCTTTTGAGTCAAAATATTTTCCAGACTCACATAACAAAGAGCTCTTTTGAACATCTCTCTGCTCCTACTCCTCTTATCGTGAATTGAGTCAACTCAGTGTTTATTGTATTCAATTTATTTTTATCTGTTTCTTTTATTACTAATAACATTTCCACCATTATAACAATTACACTATCTTACAAACTTCCTAATAATATTTGAATATTTGTCATTTGTTGCTGTTAATGTCTACTGAATTCCATGTTGGATTATTGTATTAGATTATAATATTCCAATTCATGGCAACAATATGAAAGCAAAGGGAAATAAAACCCAAAGCTTCATTTCCAAAGTTGCAAGATTGAAGAGTGTAAAATGACAAATGGCAGAAACATTATTGCACTTTGAGCCACGGTGCAAATCGCAATGGCTACATCTGTCAAGTTTTTTGACAAATGGCTTAGAATGTTCTCCAATTAAGGGAATCAGCTAGCAAATTATATTTTTATTCAGTGTATGCTCTTGGTTCTAGCTATCCGTTGACTGAAGGATCTATCTGCTTATGCCTACTCATCATGGAATCTATTTAATTCTTAAATATTCTTCAGTTATATAGGGAAATAAACATTTACTATCACTAACAGACATGTGCTGCATCTCTAAGGACTCCAAAATGATACGAGTGCCAAGACATTTTATATTTGGACCAATGCAAGATACAGTTATATAACTTGTATACACCAAAAGTACCATGGTTGTGTGATTCAAATAGTTTTTAAAAATGCTCCTCAGGTGGGCAAAGAATGTAAATTAAGACCAGTGGAGGTCTGGGCTGCATTAGATAAAATAGGGAACGCCTCTGCTCCAGTGGGTAAGTTTTCCTTAGTCGAAAAGGGCCAGATTCTTTCACTCTTACAGAGAGGAAAGGCTAAGAGTTCAGTGAGTAGTCCCATTGAAATCAATGGGGCATCTTATGGAGCAAGACATTGCTCAGTGTGGCTTACAGGAAAGAAAAGGCCTGAGTCTCCTCTCCATTACACCAGCACAGGACAGGAGTAACTACTGAAATTCATAGACTACAGCAGTGTAAAATGGATGTAAAATGAGAGGAGAATCTGGCCCAGGATATTTTTCAACCGTTCAGCCAGCCCTGCCAAGTTCTAGGCCCTCTTACACACACCTACGTCCCACTTGTCTTCAGCCTTCCCATAAACACTCTGCCACCTGCTTTCTTTTGTTAGACCTTCCTCCCACCCCTCTACATTCCCATTTCCTGTCCTTTACCCTTCTGTCCACATGGCAACAAAGACAATTCTTATTTAGGAACACATCTATGAAGAGATATCAAAGGGCGTAGAAAAAAGAAGGGTGACATCCTCAGCCCCACTCCAGTCCTTTTATGCCATGTGCAAGGGCTGGAGTGGTGTAAAGGACTCCAAAAGCTCTTATATTGACTGGGTAAAATTCCCCAAGTGCAGGAGTTGAGGAGACAGCTCTGAGGGTTCCCCCAAGGATCCTCTTGCAAGCCCCAACAGGAGGACTGTGCCCTGGGTGGGGCCACAGCAGACAGTGCTGAAGCTCAGGGCAGCCCAAAGAAACGGCCATAATTTAGGCAGGGCCCAGGCACAGTAAACAATCTCACCCTAATGGTTAAAGCACATTCCAGCTGTGGTGGTGTGAATCATTTGGAGATTTACTCTGAGTAGGATTAGAGTCCCATCTATACCATGGTCTCCACCTGTGGAAAACCACAGGTTCCAGTTTTCCTAATTTAGACAGAGCCTTTCATTTCCTCTGCCTCTTCTCTCAGTTAACATAGAAATTAAGTTCTCAGTTGTCAAACCTTGCTCTATTATTTCACTCGCCACAAACTAAGCAGGGAGACACCTCTCTGCCTGCTGGTCACACCCCCTTCACATAATCCAAACCATCTATTACCCCTCACCAACTCCTCAACTGTTTCAGAGCAATCTAGCAATCCTTGGATGAAAAACATTTGGTTTGCTCAAAGTAACATGTCACCTACCACTCCAACCTTATATGGGGACAGGTACATTGGAGCAAATATAAAATAAAGAGAACATGTATACAGCATGGAGGGCCAGTCAAAGCAGTGACACTCTAGTGAAAATGCCAGAGTTCTGTCTACACTACGGCCTTCATCATGGCTGCCACTGCTGTGGAGGATTACAGGATTACCTCTGAAAGTCTCTGGACACAGAGCTCTACACTAGCTGCTAGAGAACTAGGTTGCAGCTACAGGGTTTTTTTTCTGTTGGACCCTATGTTTGTAAAAAATCTTTTGTTTCTTTTTATTATAACTGATCCCATCTAAGATCTTAATTCAGCCTTGGAGAAAAAGCTTGTTTGGTGATGGATTTTTGTTTTTGTTGCTGTACCTTTCTATCTATCTGGATCATGATGGCAAATTATTCCAATGGTTAATTACCATCATGGTTAAGAACATAAGAATGGCCGTACCGGGTCAGACCAAAGGTGCATCTAGCCCAGTATCTGTCTACTGACAGTGGCCAATGCCAGGTGCCCCAGAGGGACTGAACCTAACAGGCAACGATCAAGTGATCTCTCTCCTGCCATCCATCTCCATCCTCTGACGAACAGAGGCTAGGGACACCATTCTTTACCCATCCTGGCTAATAGCTATTTATGGACTTCACCACCATGAATTTATCCAGTTCTCTTTTAAACACTGTTATAGTCCTAGCCTTCACAACCTCCTCAGGAAAGGAGTTCCACAAGTTGACTGTGCGCTGCGTGAAGAAGAACTTCCTTTTATTTGTTTTAAACCTGCTGCCTATTAATTTCATTTGGTGACCCCTAGTTCTTGTATTATGGGAATAAGTAAATAACTTTTCCTTATCCACTTTCTCAACATCACTCATGATTTTATATACCTCTATCATATCTCCCCTTAGTCTCCTCTCTTCCAAGCTGAAGAGATCTAGCCTCTTTAATCTTTCCTCGTATGGGACCCTCTCCAAACCCCTAATCATTTTAGTTGCCCTTTTCTGAACCATTTCTAGTGCTAGAATATCTTTTCTGAGGTGAGGAGACCACATCTGTACACAGTATTCAAGATGTGGGCGTACCATGGATTTATATAAGGGCAATAATATATTCTCAGTCTTATTCTCTATCCCCTTTTTAATGATTCCTAACATCCTGTTTGCATTTTTGACCGCCTCTGCACACTGCGTGGACATCTTCAGAGAACTATCCACGATGACGCCAAGATCTTTTTCCTGACTCGTTGTAGCTAAATTAGCCCCCATCAGATTGTATGTATAGTTGGGGTTATTTTTTCCAATGTACATTACTTTACATTTATCCACATTAAATTTCATTTGCCATTTGCCCAATCACTTAGTTTTGTGAGATCTTTTTGAAGTTCTTCACAATCTGCTTTGGTCTTAACTATCTTGAGTAGTTTAGTATCATCTGCAAACTTTGCCACCTCACTGTTTACCCCTTTCTCCAGATCATTAAAAATTCACACCTAATTTACACTCTGATTTTATCTGATTTCAACTTCACGCCATTGGATCATAGTACACCTTTTTCGGCTAGGCAGAAGAGCCTGTTATTAAATAGTTATTACCCATTTAGGTATACACAAGACTGTAATCAAGTCACCTCTTTACTTTTCTTTGTTAAGATAAACAGATTGAGCTCGTCAAGTCTATTACTATAAGGCATGTTTTATAATCCTTTAATCATTCTTATGGCTCTTCTCTGAACCCTCTCCAATTTGTCAACATCCTCTTCAAATTGTTGACCCCAGAACTGGACACAGTATTCCAGCGGTGTCAAATACAAAAGTAAAATGACTTCTTCACTCAATTTAAGATTCCCGTTTATACACTGAAGGATCACATTAGCTCTTTTGGCCACAGCATCTCACTGTGAGCTCATGTTCAGCTGATTATACAGCATAACTCCCAAATCTTTTTCAGAGTCACTGCTTCCAGGACAGAGTCCCCCATCCTATAATTATGGACGTCATTCTTTGACCACATTCACCTATATTAAAATACATATTGTTTGCTTGTGCCCTGCTTACCAAGAGGTCCATATTGCTCTGTATCAGTGACCTGTCCTCTTAATTATTTACCACTCTCCCAATTTTTGGGTCATCTGTCATCTTTATCATTTTATGTTTTCTTCCAGCTCATGAATAAAAATGTTAAATGGCATAAGGCCAAGAACTGATCAGTGAGAGCCCACACTAGAAATACACCCATTTAGTGCATCCGAAGAAGTGAGCTGTAGCTTACGAAAGCTCATGCTTAAATAAATTTGTTAGTCTTTAAGGTGCCACAAGTACTCCTGGTTTTTTTTGCGGATACAGACTAACACGGCTGCTACTCTGAAACCCATTTAGTGATGATTCCCCATTTACAATTAAATGTTGAGACCTATCAGTAAGCCAGTTTTTACTCCATTTCATGTGTGCAACGTTAATTTTATATCTTTCTAGTTTTTAATCAAATTGTCACCTAGTACCAAGTCAAACACCTTACCACAACTATTACCTTTATCAACCTAATTTGTAATCTCAAAAAAGGATATTAAGTTAGCTTGATAGGATCTTTTTCCATAAACATGTTGATTTGCCTTAATTATATTATCTTCCTTTAATTATTTATAAATCAAGTACCATATCAGGTGCTCCATTATTTTATCCATGATCAAGGACAGGCTGTCAGGCTTATAAGTACCCAGGTAATTGAATTTACCCTTTTAAAATATTGGCACAACATTCGCTTTCTTCCAGCCTTCTGGAACTTCCCCAATGCTCTAAGACTTATTGAAAATCCACATTAAGGTCCAGTGAGCTCTCAGCCAACTCTTACAGCTGCTGATTTCAAAATGTTTAACTTTAGTAGCTGCTGTTTAACATTCCCCTGATATACTACTGGAATGGAAAGAGTGTTATCAAATGATATGATTACATTATCTGTTTTTCCCAAATATAGTATATTTATTCAAAACGTCTGCTTTTTCTGCATTATTATAGATTCTACCACTTCAATCTAGTAATGGACCAGTGTAATTGTTAATACACTTAAAAAGCCTCTTTCCTATAGTCCTTAATTCTGCTGACCATAATTTCTTCTTCTGTCCCTTTCCTTCCCTTATCACTTTTCTACAATTCCTACCTTCTGACTTATACTCATTACAATCAACTTCCCCTTTCTTCTATTTATTTTATATTATTGTTTTATAGCTGTCTTCGCTTCCCCTCTAAACCACATTTTTTTTAAACCAATATGTCTTTCTTTCTCAATTATGGCCTTTGGGCATCTAGTAAAGTGTTCTTAAACATATCTTAAGTGGTTTCTGGATCTGATTAGGTATAAAAGACTCAGTAGCATAGGAGGGATATTGAAATGGGAACTCACCCTATGAAACATGTGAGATGTGGAATTTGTTGATGTTTAGAGCGCTTCTGATTTATTTCTAATTTGATGTTTCTTCATTCTCAAACAAATCAAACTTGAGGCTAGATGATATATTTTTTAATTCTGCAGTACTTCGATGGGTGGTACAATAAAGTCCATTATTTTATTGGATCATGCTCCTGTGATTTTTTCATTGAAGTTGTCACTCTTATGAGACTCCCAGGACAGTAGATTCGACATTAAATTGTGTAATTATCCAGACTCTATTGTTCCTTGATGGAACAAATATTGCATTATTCATCTGAGATTCTCAACACACTCATTAAACATAAATTACACCTCATACTCTCCAGTGAGGTAAGTAACTGAAATTATACCCATTTTATTAAGTAGAAGCACATATAGATTAAATGACCTGACTAAGATGACATAGGTGTGACAATGGCAAAGACAATGATAAAATCATCAGATAAGCGCCAAGACTGAAATTAAGCTACATTTTTGTAGGCCTACTTTTGGCTGCGATGATCCAAACTACCATTATAAGACATTACAGGCCTGATGTTCTCACTGGGTTCCAGAGGAGGAACTCAGGCTGCAAACAGCCAGAGAAGTAAAGTCTGCCTGGGCAGGGCCAGCACTAGCTGCTTGCAAATACAGCTTCAAAGGTGGATCTGGAGGCAGTTGGGGCTGCTAAGAAAGTGAACAGGCCTAGATGGAAAGAGCCAGTGTACCTGGGAAATGTGATGATTCAATGCAGTCTCCACCAATTAGACTCCGATGGATCCCTGGCTAGAACTTAAAGCTACTACTTCTGGAGGGCTGCTAGGGCAGGGAACCACGGTACGCCACACCTCCCCCCCTTCCTTAGTAATGAATGTCTCTAGTGGCACAGCTATCACTCATGTTTGCAGGAGTCCAAATTGTACCTCCATGTGCCTGCAGGGCTGAACTGAGCCCTACTTTAAATTTTTACCATATTAAGGAATAACAAATTGCTGCACACCGAGTTGTACAGCAAGCACTTTCTACTTCCACAGGCATTATGAAGTATTTCCTAACTAAAGCTACCTCTAAAAGACACTAATATTAAACAATGAGAAAAGGAGGGAAGAGGGGCTGGATGGTTCAGGGGATTGTTAAGAGGATACAACTACTATGTTGCTGGTTCAAATCCATTCAAGTCAGTAATGAGCAGTGGATCCTGTTGTTCCAGGGCTGTTTAGAGGACTACTTGAACTGGGGAGGAGAGTCAATTCCTATGTATCTGTGTGAGAACACCACCTCTATAATGGCCAGTCTCAGGAGACAGGAGAGGGATTGAATGGGCTGTCTTTGCATTATTCTCTCTGTCCTAGAAATGACAAGCCTGGGATGGGACAGAATGGGAGGAAGTTGGTACTACCACTGCCCACGCTATACCATTCTGTGGATAGGTAATGAGCCTCCAGAGTCAACACAGTTCCTTTCACAAGCCCCGAATATTTTAAAATAAATACATTAATTAAAAAAAATAGATGAAGTTGATATCTCATTATCAAGGCTGTCAGAAGGGATAGCGTATTGATCTAAAGGTCTGGTGTGAAACAGCTAGGCACTCTGGAACCACAGATTCCAATCCCATCAGGATCAGCTCAACCTTGCATCCTTGTCAGTCAGAGAAATTGAGTTTAATGAAGTTTACCGTGTTTGTCTCTTTCGGATCTTAAAAACTGAAGTCATGTCAGCTCTAAGTGGATGTGAAAGATCTAATGGCACTTTTAATAAGAGGAGGCATTTGCCTCGAGTCCTTGACCAAACTTTCCTCTCCCTCTACTCATACGCAGTATGCTTTGTGGTGGTTTCCTGCCTACATGCTGCCTCCCGCCACCAAGTACAACTGCAGTTAAGTGGTGCTGGATTGGCTTATGCATTGCTCGTAAAATGCTTTTGGCTCTTTGAGAATGGCAGACATTGCATAATTACTAATTACCGTCATTTTGTAAGTCCTTGTTTGGATACTCCATTGTGCCAATGTGATACTTCAGAAGACTCGCAAGTATAATGAGACATACGTTAATTCCCAATCAACTCACTCACTTGTAAAAATTATTGAGTTTATCTGGGAATGTCACCATGTTGATTTCATTCATAAACATAACCAAAGCAGCACTGGTTTCTCTGTTGATATATTTGGTTTTCTTCTGTCCATACTTGCCAGCTAGCTCTAAAACCTATTTGAATTGCAAGACACGGTGATTTGAGCATCAAATCTCTTTCATGAATCAGCTGTACAATAAACAGGCACTCTGCTGCATAGAAAAAAAGAGTATAACTTCACTTATGCACAAATAAGCCTCTTTAGTTAATTGGGTCTATAATTAAATCATTGATGTAGTAAACACTGTAATGTGAGGTGAAAAGTCAGTGTTTACATGTAAATTATTGTAATTGAGGAAAAACGGATTTCCAAGCTTGCAATGGATACAAACATTTCATCACTCTTCTTCTACAAAAGGAACCTATCCTTTCTGCCCTCACCAAGTCATACCTTGAAATATAAGCAAGAAAAAATCTTTATGATTTTAACTGAACTATATATAGGGAGGAAAGGAAAGAAGAACGACTATATTAAATAAAAACATGTCACT
Source organism: Mauremys reevesii (assembly GCF_016161935.1). Lineage (NCBI taxonomy): Eukaryota > Metazoa > Chordata > Testudines > Geoemydidae > Mauremys > Mauremys reevesii. The sequence goes on along the minus strand of NC_052633.1, from coordinate 60,884,045 downwards.
CCATTAGATAGAGACAGACGAGCATATATTTTTCATGAAGCTTTGGGGTCATAAGGATGATAAACTAACTGGCATGCTTTTCTGCAGCCAGAAAGAAGGCAGTAAAAATAATGAATTATTAGATGTATTGCCACAGCACCTGAGCCCTAGTCATGGACCTGGACCACCTTGTGCTAGGTGCTGTACAAACAACAGGGGAAAGTGACGAACAGACGTCTTGTTTTCTGAGTTCTTTAAAATGTGCTGTGATTTATTAATTTTTATAAAAAACCCACTGAGCTAATGCAAATTGTGAAATAATATTTCCATCTCTGACTTGTCATGATTCAGATTTCAGTTTAACTGGAGCTGAGATCATGATGTCAGCAAGTGGTTTAGGGCATTATCAGTTATTGCCACAGGCAATAGAAGCAATATTCTGTACACTACGGGCCAGATCTAAAGCTCGCCGAAATCAATGGGTGTTTTTCTATTGACTTTGATGGTCTTTGGTACAGGTCATATAGGAGTTCATTAAATTAGATCAGTTATTGTTTAATTAAAAATCAAATTTAATTGCTGCATATCAAAATAATTGTGCTCCCACTTTTGAAATACTGCAATTAGCAAAAATCATGTTAGAAAAATATATTAATCCTATTAATTTAGATGATGGTTTTATCCACATCCTTCAGTTTACTTTTATAATCTTCTTTTTGAAATTATGGGGGGTTTTTTGTATAAAAATGGTAACTTACTGAAGAATCTGTGTATTTCAGAATTTTCTGGCATGCCTACATTTCCCTAGCTGATTTAAAATGATCTCTTACTGGTGAGCAGAAATTTGCAGATATTAAAAATAGTTTCCAAAACAGAAAGTTTAGGATATCTCAGATCAAAGACTGGATTGAGCAACATTACCTATTTATTTGACATCCTTAGAAACAATGTGTAATTTCTCAAACATTCTGTTTAGTTCCCCCTCTATAAGAAAGGTATTTTGTCTATTGATTGCTTCATATTCTGAAGCCTTGCTATGTAAATACCCTTTTTGGTGACTGAATGTATTTGTGTGTGTGTATTTTGAGGGTAGCACTGGTGAATGTGTACTGGGGGAGGAGAGACAAATCAGACTACAATAGTGCCAGGTTAGCAGAGCTTCCTTCCAAAATGTCTCATTACAGCACTGAGCCTGTAACCACCAACTTACTAGCGGTGCCTTACAGGCCAATTTAATTTAAGGTACGGCCACGGCACACTGCTCTTTTGACAAGCAGGGTAAACTCATTCTGTTCATCATGACACTTTAAAATAAAAAAAAAGCCTTCACATATATCATTCAAGAATTAAATTCCAGGCACGTACCATCTTCTTTTTAGAAGGCCACATTATAGATCACAGTTCCTTTCCAAAATTTGCCTGATTTTTCAGAATCGTTGACTTAGGTCCTTGTTGCCAGTATTCCCCATTTTTTGTGAGTAATGTTCCAAGACACACAAGTCTAATTTAAACAGACTATGGATCTTCTTGTGGCGGACAAATTACAGCTGAGAAAAAAATTGCTGTGCTGGTTCAAACAAGGAGTTCAGGGGCAACCAGCTTTTCATGGTCACTGCTCCTCATTTGTCATTCTGAAAAGTTTAATACTAATAGGCAAATCCCTTGTGTTTTATCGAGCTTTCACTGTTCACCAAGAGGCAACACTGTTTTTGAGCACTGTTTCCAATATTCAAAAAGAAATCTTAAAAGCCCCCCAACTTAGTGCATGATAAATGCTGGTGCTGAGCTGTACCTGCTGTTTTCTAGTTTAATGATGCATTTTTACAAGGTCCTTAAGGCCATTTCAATGAGTTTTGTTTAATTTTAACCTAATGCTGATTTTGCACATTATTTAAACATGAAAAACTAGAATATACCAGTAAAAATTAAGTAAGTGCAAATGCAACCTTTTTTATCCCATTTGATATAATACAACCAAATCTGATCGCTCTATTAATAGCAAAAGACCTTGGCCTTGCAAAGGCAGAATTGCAATATTTGTTTTGAGACAATTCATTATGTCTACATAATTAAGCTGTGGAATTAAATGTTTGTTTCCCCTCATTTATTCTTTTCTTTTCTTTGTGATTTTCTAATTGTAAAGCCAGAGCATAGTCTAGTCATTAGATAAATGTTGGTATATGGTGAAACAAAGTAGGTACATGTCAGGATTTTTCTTTCTAAGTTTGTGAGTGAATTTAGTGTTCAGTAAAGTGCAGGTTTCAGAGCACTGCCTTGAAGGCACAGTGTAAGAAAGAGCTGTGAAAGCTTCCTCCAAGTCATTCTGACTGTTCACTTTGGGCCTAACCTCCAATGCCCTCTGCTATTTAACAGATATTGCCAGCTCTATGGAATTGAGGGATATGGGGGGAGGGATAGCTCAGTGGTTTGAGCATTGGCCTGCTAAACCCAGGGTTGTGGGGGGCCATTTAGGGAACTGGGGTAAGGGGATTGGTCCTGCTTTGAGCAGGGGGTTGGGCTAGATGACCTTCTGAGGTCCCTTCCAACCCTGATATTCTATGATTGTACAGTGATTTTCTTAAGCACACAACTGGGGGTCAAGGATGAAAAATGCATTTTTTTCTCTTGTGATCTAACCCACTATGCCACATACAACAGCCCTTGCATTATTTTCTATTATCATCCTCCAGTATATTTACAATAGTGCTCAAAATGTGCTAGGTGCTGCACTGCTACAGAGTAGAATGCAGCCCCCGCTGAGAAGAGCTTACCATCAAAAAGAGAAAGGCTACGGGAAAGAGATTCAATATGCAAAGTGAAGAGAGTGATGACATGGCACAGTTTTTGTTAGCTGCATTTTAAAAACATTAATATGTTTGCTTAATTTCTGCTATAGTCATTTAGTTTTAGTTGTTTTTTCAATGGGGAAGTCAGGGTTGAAGTGAGGGAGAGGAATGGTGGGAAGAGATTGTAGGACTGAGAAGAGGAGGAGGAGGAGAGTAAGGGGAGAGAAGCACAATGGGATGTGAATGAGGGATTTGGCAGATGAAGGGTTGCAGAGATAAAGGCAATGGGGGAAGAAGATGGACCAACAACCAATGACAATTCAACTAATGAGAAAATATATCCAAGTCCAGATCTCAGAGCTGAGTGAACACAATGATGTCAAGTGGCTCTGAGCCCTGTGGAGGGAAGCAAATGGATGGTTAGCAAAGAGGAGGCATGCAAGCCAGAGCCTTATCTTCTGCAGCACCAGCTAAAGCTGAACCTGGATGCTTTCCAAAGTCTGACCCCTGCAAGTGCTTCTTGACTATTGCTGCTCCTCATTTGAAGGCCACTAGGACCAGTGTCCCAGGAGGTCTGGTTGAGATTAAGGGGCACTGGGCCTGAAGGACCCTGATTTGCACCCTGTGCCCTCAGCTGTAGCTGGTGGTGGCTTCTTTAGAGAAGGAGCCCTGAAGGTCGAGAAATTTTCCTAAGCATGTCCCCTCCAAACTCTTTGAGGCTGCTACTGCTCAAGTGGAATTTCTGGGCCTGGTTGCTGTGCATCTGGTAGGCAGGGTAGAAGCAAGGCTGGAAGTCCCTGACTTGACAGCTGGTGCTGTCTTCTTTGGGATCATTTGCTCCAGGTTCTAGCCACTGAATCTTTGTTAACAACCTACTTTTATTTGTGTTTCACTGCACTTTTGAAATTGAGGTAAAAAAGCCCCAGCTGGAGAAGAGTTGGGAGAATGAAGACACATGCTCTCCAGTAGTATTTTAAGGGGCAATGGGCAGGATTTAGCAAAAAATACTTCACCTCTTCACACACAAAATCCAAGTAATCCACCTTTCTGCAGGGAACTGTACAGTGTTGGTGGGGGAGTGGTATGAAACAGGCTGTAGTTAGCACTGGAGGTCCTCTACGGCTACTATTCCAAGATTATAGTCGGAAATATCTGTCAGTTTATCTGTGGACCCATAGGCAGAGATTTGGAGGAACTAGATCCATGTACTGGATCCAATAGTCCATTCTTTAAGCAGCCACCAATGGCTTCTCTATGCCACCTACTTCAGGGCTAGTGTGGACCCTCCTATACGCTCTGACTGCACTTCTCAGAGATATGGTATCTTAGGTATTAAGTGGTGCAGAAGTCCACCGTTTATGGGTGATATAAATTAACAAGCAGGTTTACATCTACTATGGGGAAAATGCAATTTTCTGTCCATAAAGCACTGAGGTTCAGAGATGAGAGTTGTGTGTTTGAAGCCATCATTTGCTGCATCCCCAGAGCAGAAATTACATACACTCCAGCAGCCCTGGATACAAGTCACCACTCAGTTTCTTCCTTAAATCTAATTCTAGGTTCTTTTAATAAAATTTATACTTACAGAAACAGATTTGTTTTTTTTTAAAGTTTACACAGAAGAAAAGATTCTCTGTAAAACAAGCATTAAAAATGTATTGCACCGATGACTGCTTGCCATAGAAAGTATTTTCCCTTTTAATACTTGGAATTGTATACCTCACTGAGAAAGAGAGAGAGAGAATATTGGTTTGTGTGTGGGTGGGCGGGGGAGGGGTAGGAATGGACAGAAAACAAGAATGTGTGTGTGGGAGAGAGAGAAAGCGAGAAAGTGTGGTAAAGTACATTATTTCAGAGGTATTGTATGTTGAAGGTGGTAGAGACTGCCACAGTAAGGCTCATACTCTGCTACTAATCTCTTTGTGGAGCTCTTGATTAAGTCAACTGAAGTTTGCACAGAAATTGGTGGTAAGAAAGACCTAGTCTTAACAGAGCTACGTCTGACAATATGATGGTATTTTGGGGAGCCCACAAAACAGTTGGTAATCACAGCAGACGTCCACTTGAAATTTTTTTAAAATATCATTTAATAGGCCTATGCTGCACTAAATGCAATGCAACCTCTTGTAAACTGGCAGCGTGGAGTTTTGTCTACACTGCAACTAGGCGCGTGGGTAGACAGACTTGTCTCTGCTCAAGCTAGCATGCTAAAAATAGCAGTGTGGATTTCGCAGAAGCGGGGGCAGCTTGGGCTCAATGTCCAAGTCTAAGCCTGCCTGACTCTCTGGGTCTGAGCTTGGGTGACTGGCCCGAGCCATTGTTTGTGCCACAATGTCCACACTGCTATTTTTAGAGCAGTGCTGGCATACGTCTGTCTGCCTGGGCTGGGAGATACTCCCAGCTGCAGCGTAGGCATTTCCAAAGAGAAATAATGGGTTTTACTGCTATCCTTAAACAGAAGTTTGCCATGAATCTTAGGGCTCCAGAATGTCGCTAATGGTAAGTTTTTGGAAGTCTGTTGTAAGCTAGAGCTGACTACAAGATCACCACACTTATGCAACCTCCATTAAAAAGGTGCTTTGTTTGCTTTACTCCCCCTAGAAACTCATGCCATATTTTCAGGTGTCTTTTTGGTTTCATGTAAATACTAATGATGAATGCAGAAAACAACTATAAATGAGACAGATATATTCCTGGGTTAAGTAAGAGGTAATATCATAAAAAGCAAGATAACTTACACTAGGGATCTCTTTGCTCTTGCCTTCTTTACTGGAAGCTCCACTCAGCTGCTCAATAAAACTGTAATGTGTTAATTGTTCAGGCCCATCCTCTCCATAATGGCCATAGAGACTGTGTTGATATAAATCCAAGATTGACATAGGGGTCCCCATAAAGGACTTTCTCACAGTATTTTCTTCTTGCTCAGCTATGGAAAGATTTTAAAAAACATTGCACATTTATTTGAGAGAAAGTTCATGTACAGCTTAAATGGATCACAGTATAATTTTTAATAGCAATACAAATACTTTAAGACAATTGGAAAGGTCAGTGGTTGGTAATAAAAGCATAACAAAAACTATGTAACAGTTAAGGGTATGATTTCAAACTACTGAAAAAGGACATTCAAAGTTAATGCTTAAAATTCAGGATGACTTTCTATCCTTAAAGAAGATACAATAGTCTGAGATAAGCAGAGGGGCAAATCCGAGATTTTTAATTTCCTTTCTTTTGTGACTTTAGATGAGATTATTAATTTGACTTCAGTATAGAATTTTTTTTTATTTAAATAATTTTGGTTTAAGTTTTTATCTTCAGCTGTTAATAGCCTTCAAGCCCTAACTTCCTTGGGCACATGCCTATCTTTTGGTTGGCTTGCTTTTGAACATATTATTTCTTTTATCTACTTTTTCATTTGTTTTATAAATCTTAAATCCTTAACTGACTGGCTGGCAATGAAGACAGTGGTGTAGAATCTATGTTTGTGAGATCAGAATCAGGCTCTATTAACTTGTTAAAGATCATACAGGAAGTGGCAGTGCTAGGAATAGAACCGAGGTCTCCCTACTCCTAGGCCTGAAACCTATGTTCAAAAAAAAAAAAATAAAAGCAAAGAAACCCTCTGCAACAGTGTGAGACAGCACGAGGGAAGGATGTTCTAGATGGGGCATTTGTTTCTCTACTGGCTCGTGCTGTTACATACATTTGAATGTTACCTGACGGAAGTCCTGTATATCTAGTAGCTTTTGAAAAACACTGTCTCCACTGCCTTCAACAGAGTCACACCGATGTAAAATCCAGTTGAGATCAAAATTAGGATGGTCTGATAGTTGAGGCATGGTGCGAGGGCTCAGAATACCTGGGTTTAATTCCTAGTGTACCACGGACTTCCTATGTGACTGAACAACTCATTAATAACCTGATCCAAACCCACTGAATCAATGAACCATTCCATTGACTTCAATGGGCTTTGCATCAGGCCTGTAGTCTCTTTGTGCTTCAGTTCCTTGCTGAATGGGAATTAAAATACTCCCCTACCTCATGGAGTGTTGTGAGGATAAGTTCATTAATGTTTGTGAGGCTCTGAGACAATACAGTAATGGGGCCATATAAGTAACTAGATCATCTCTGTGCCTCAGACTGCTCATTTGTAAAATGGGGATAATACCTCACCCACACACAGGTGTCGTGAGGCTAAATCAATTAATGTCAGTAAAGTGTGTTGAGCTCTTTGGATGCAAGTTGCAATAGAAGCAAAGTATTATTACTTATCTGATCTGGGCAATTGTATTTAAAGTGACCAAGGCAAAAATGTTGGTCTATAGGAGAAAAAACAACCACTTGCTATACCAACATTTTAGGATTTATTTTTTGTTTGCCTCAATCACAGACCAGAATTTTTGCATCCATTTTGGTTCTATCTCTCCCGACCCCAATGAGCCAGCTATGTAAATTAATTGGTCACTAAGTAAAGTGGTGATTTTAATTCACAGTAGATGTCAGAAAATTTGAAGGCTGCTGTCATTTAATGCAGGCACTTACACATGATAAAATCCTTTAAAACATTCGTTATGGATAAAGAAATCATTGCACATATGGCAACACCTATTTAAGAAAATACGATTCTCTCATGTTATATCATCATTTTAGAAAAATATCAAGAGTGTCTCTTTGATTTAATCACTTGCAACATTTCATATATAATCAAAGATTAAACAAATAGGAGCATATCATAAATAAAATAATCAACCTCCTACACTCTCGCTTCAGGTTGCCAACTCTCTGGCATTGTCCTGGAGTCTCCAGGAATTACAGATTATGTCATGTGATGAAACCTCCAGGAATATGTCCAATCAAAATTGGCAACCCTACTCTTGTTGCTGAAAACACCCAAATGGATTATCCTTGCAAATGCCAAACGCTCAGTCCAGCTCCTGGTAGAAAGTAATGGCACCTGGGTATCTATCTGCAGTATCTAGTTGCCTGTGGTACTTTTAATGCACTTATCACTGCAGTATCTACTGTATGTGCTGGGTCAAGTTCACTCCCTGTGCAAAGGGTTGGCACAAAGTCTATGCATCACTGAAGTCTCCCTTAAATTCTCAGGAAATGCACAGGGCTTGAGTGGGTTCATTGGTGCACGGCTCTTCTACTGGCCCTATACACTCCCTTGAATCGTCTGTAGCAGGGAAGCCAAGGATGGAATGGGCCCGGATTTTCCCACTGCTGAGAGTCTTCTCCATAACACACTTAACATACATTGCAGGATGGCTTCCACTGTTGCTGCTGTTTGAATGCAGACAGCAATCTCCTGGGCCACCAATCCAGCACTCAGTTACCTCAAAATTTAGAAAAATTACCCCAAGGAATTCACTGTTGAGCTTTCATGCTAGATTTCAATTCACAGTCGATTCTTGTGACCGAATTTGATCCTCAGAAAAGTGACAATATACACTGGGAAGGCTGACAGAGCCTTAACTATAGCCGTGTAAACAGTACCACTGTCATAAGACAGTTAGAAAGCTACGGCCATGGCTCATTGGCTTATTTTAACCTACTACTAAATTATGTAATTAAAAAAAAAGTTATCTTTATAATCACCTTTTTATTGCTGCAATAATGCAGCTAAAGACTTTTTAGTTCACCACGGGGATTTATGAATAAAAGCCTTAGAGTTATGCCCACGGTGGCAAGAATGGTGTAACAGAAAACAATGATGCGGATAGATAATAAAAAATACATAATGGAAAATTATATCTGAAGAAAGTTAGAGTTAAAAAGTGAAAATAACTACACAATGAAAGACACAATCAGTTGCTGTCAGGATGGAGATCAAAACTATACATTACTATGTACAAATTTTCGGTTACCTCGTTTGTTCTTCATTAAATCTGCTAACTTTTCCCCTGCAGTTCCAAAGTCATTTGTTTCATACTCTGGCTCCGTCTCAGTGTCACTACTGCTGCTAGCAGAATAAGTGCACACTCGCAGTGCCTTGTCCTTCACCAGTAATAATAGCACAATGAGAATCAGTCATATACTATGGAAGAATATTTTATTAGGATATAAAACATTTTGCATTCATCAAAGAAAACCTCGGATTTACTAATTGAACTACAGCATTATCATTCAGCATGTAATCATAAGTTTGACAGTATGGGAAATAGCCACTATTATTGTCCAGATATGTCCCAAGAGTTATTCCTGCTTATACCGGGCCAGATTCTCCTCAGATACTCCTCACTTAGTCCCATTGGTTTAAACAGGACTCCTTGAGTGAGTAACAGCTTAACATGAGTAAGAGTGGGAGAATCCGGCCTCTTTCCCTCTGTAAAACTGCTTTAAGGTTGCACACTTTCCTCAGATAATATTTATTTATTCATTTATTTATTTGCATTTATAAAGTACCCATCATATACAATTTTAAAACCTCTCAAGTATTTCTAAGATAGCATGTAGGGCATTCACACAACAAATGATGTGTAGGGCTGTGTAAAGGTTTAATCAACACTTGTTTGGAATGACTAGCTTAAAACACTCATGGCTTTACCACCTGTGAGCAATTCAGCCATTTTAATGTCATGCCCCCTTCCTATCCTTTGGCAGAGTGGTAGGGGAAGCAATAAACTCCACAATTGGCTCCTTCTCCTCTGGACTCCATGGGGAGGGCATAGACAAATACATTGCTGACTCTGGAAGTGAAGATCCCTAGTAAAGAGCAGCCCTGGTCCTGATACCACACTCCATGGAAGTGCTGAAGATTTAGGAGTTCAGTGGCAGCAGAAAGGACAGGGGAGGAAGTTACATCTGATATTCAGAATAGGGTGGTATTTGTACCTGGTGTTCTGATTATCAACCAGATAGCAGGGTCGACAAGTACAATTATCACCTGGACCCACTTTTAAAACTTTTTTTAATACGAGCACTTCTTACGGCAGTTTTGGAGATGCTGGTTTTTCCCATGCATTCCTCAATTCATCAGAGATTTAAAATGGCAGTTGCTTATTGGATAAGAGGCATATTCTAACAACAGGAGTATGGGAGTGAGAGGCAGCAGTACTCTAATCAGATCTGCCACAGACTTGCCAATGTGACATTAGGCAAGCCACTTAACTTATCTGTGTGTACCATGGAGAGCAAGGGTCTGGGCCAGCTTTATAAAAGAACAAGGGCACAAGTTAAAAAAAAAGCACAAGACAAAAAGATTAGCATAAATCACAACATAACCAATAGTGAGAGACTTACATGCTAGCTGTGGATCAGTTTAACCACCCCCTTTCTTGAGGAGGTTATTTTTTTAATCATCCTATGTAACCTATATCTCAAGGGTTCTCACTTGCTAACCTGCTGCACCTGTTCTTCCAACAGGGCTTGACTCATTTGGCACTTCTAATCATTCATAGCCCTGCACCCATCAACAGTAGCTTTTACACAAGTGTATGCATTTGCCTATTTGTCCTTTTCATCATTTACAAGGAAGGATTGAAAGACAGACAGATCATTGTAGGGATTAACAAAATGACAGAAACCAAAAGATTATTTTACCATTTACACTACAATGATATTACATCCATTCACTCATACCACACCAACAGCAAAACCTAGATCAGGAAAGAACTGTATCTCCAAAATTTTGACTCTTTGCAGTTAAGTATGGCCTTTAGACTAAATATATATGCTAGTTACACTACTGGCATTTTTCTTTCAATGTATACCTTTGTTTTTTTAGTGGCTTTCTTGCTGCTCCAGTCTGGAAGAATCTTCTTGTTTTCCACGTTTTTTTCGGTATGCTCTAATGAAACAGAAGTCACCAGAAATTGTTCATGTCCACTTTGCTCTGGAGGGTTAATTATTCCTGAATTCAGAAAGAGATTAGGCAATTTATGGATCTCATCATCATTACACTAACAACAGTGTTTGATTGTGTTTAGGAGTAATCCAGTGTTCAATTATGGGTCAGTCTGATACTTCTATTCATGTCAAATCATCCCATTCTTCAATGGAACTACTTGTATAGTAAGGTGCTGTTCAACATAAGGATGGCAGAATCTTGCCCAAAGCACTTCCCAGTTATGAGGAGGAGAGAAGAGAAGACACAATTTAAAGTCAGTCTTTGACTTATAAAATATAAACTCTTTGCAAATGAGAAACAAAATGTTACAATGATTTTTAGGAAGTTGTTGGAAGAGCTGTATTGTTATTTTATATTGTGATGGAGAGAAACATAGCAAACTCAGTTTTTGACAAAGACACAAATAGGAAATTATACCTTGCTCCAAAATTTTTTTAGATCAAATAGTTCTTTTTATTTACTACATGTATATTACGTAAAACCAAAATTTAAGAAAATAAACTGCTCTGTAGAATAAAATAATAGTTGTGTTTTTGGTGACGTAGGGTAAAGAAGAAGGGCCAGATAAAAATATTCCAGGAAAGAATGAGTTGACCTCACAATCTGATGTATTCTACTTTTTTTGCATCTCTTCACGACAATTTAATTAAGATACAAACCTTACAAGGTTGGTGCAGTGAATATTAGCATTAAAATCAGTGCAATCTTACTGCTACCAACTTCTTATGAAGCAATTCAATGCTTGCAGTTTCTATTCAATTTGTTATAATGACAGTGTTTAATCATGGAGTCTACTCTATAGCATACTGCTGAATTGAGGTCACACATGTGGCTATTCAAGCATGTAGCATATAATCTATAACTAAGATTTCTCTTCTGAACCTCTCTTAGCTGTGCCATTAATTAACAATACATTTCTTTCGAAAATAATATGTATCAAAATATATTTTATTTAGCTTTGATTCAAAACCTGCAGGGGAGTTTGCAATAAAGACCACAATATGTGTTTGCACTCTAATATACTGCAATGGGAATATGGCTAAATCAACTACATTCCAATATGTTTAATTAAAAACCTTCTCATATACATTCTGATGAAAGACTATTTAGTCTTAGGTTCAATTTAAATAACAGCAATTTAGCAAAACATACTTTGGTGGCCTTACCCTAAATTTAAACCTAATATCTAGCCTTACATGATCATTAAATGGATTTCTTGTATGAGGCAATGTGGTACAGAGTCATGCCAGTTAAATAAATAGGTGTCATTTTTTTAGTTGCAATAAATACTCTATCTTGACAAAGTGTTAGCAAAAAAGGTTCAGCCTGTAGATTTTTTGCTGGATTTTTAATAGTTCTCTTTTTAGAATGTAAACTTTTTAGGGCAGGGACCACTGTCTCTTAGTATGTGTTTATATGTTTTAATCTAAGGCTAGATCCACAAAGGGATTTAAACATTTAATTGTCACTTTGGGCACCTAAACCCAAAATGTAGCTCCTCAATGCTCCTGCTCAAATGCTACCTAACCCTGTAGAAGCCCACATTTCCATTGGAAAGTCCCCATGGCACCTACACTTCTGCTGGTGAGCATGCACAAAGCTACCCAAGTCCTGACACCCAGCACCTGGCTCCTACTTAAATCACAGTGGGATCCTCAAACTAGATGTTCCCCCACCTAGCTCACCTGTAGAGCCCGATCAAGTGGGCATTCTCAGAGGATACCTACTAACACAGAAGGAGGTGGTAGTATAGCCCAGTGGCTAAAGCACTTACCTGGGATGTGGTCATTGGAGTAGGACCTTGGACCAGACTCTTCCACATCCCAGGTGAGTGCACTAAACATTGGGCTACAGAGTCACCTTCTCACATTTCATTCTCTCTGGCCCAATGGATGTTTAAATATTTCATACAAAGTGGAACAGCTTCAACAGGAGAGATTTAAAGCTGCATCCAGAATACCATGTAACCCAGTGGTTAGGATATTCACACAGGAAGTGGGAGACCTGGGATCAAGTCCCTTCTCCAAATCAGGCAGGATGGATTTGAAGCTGCATCTCTCATTGGGCTATAGGCTATACAAGGGGTGGAAATAGCTGCCCCTATTTTTTGGAGAGAAAGGGCTGGGCTGATTTAGGTGTCAGAAGAGGTTTCATGGCTGTGAATCCCAAGCAGAGGGAGGTGCCTGACTCCCTTTGAGAGATGGAGCTCAGGCTGCATCCCTCTCCTCGGCACTAGCTTAAACAGCTCCCTGCTCAGTGACTCCCATTCTTAGGCACCTAACTCTCCTCATGCACTGAATAGGGAGCCTGAGTGTCTAACTCAGGGCTTGGATTCCACTGTGCAGCAAGGAGCCTAAACATTAGATGTCTATCTGCCCTTTGTGGTCTAAGTGCACAGTTTTTAACAGCAAAGACCACCAATCCTAACAGGGGCTTTTGCGCATTCCCATAACATAAAGAATACATAATACTGAAGTAGGAACAATTAAAATGTGTACATCACCAAAGCAGTTTAATTTACTCTGTTATTTGCAATATTTCCCATTTTAAGTACAGAAATTATTCCATGATAAAGATAAATGCTGCGGTGTAATAAAAATCCATTTTTTTACTAGCACTTGTACTTTTAGGCCACAAGCCTGCAAACACGCATACACACATGTACTTTTACACACTGGAAGTCCCATTGAACTCAGTGGGACTATATTCAATTCAGTTTGTATATATAAAGATACTCATGTGTGTGTTTGCTGGATTGGGGCCTTAGCATGCGTCTTTCATTGTTTAGGAGCTATTGTTTTATATGTTATAGTTAATTGCACATTCTGCTGATACATCAAAATAAGTGTTTTTACTACTGTCTATAAATATATTTGTACAGTTTGGTAACATATCAAAAGACTTACGTTTATAGTTGAGGCAAAATATTCATTGGTATAGAATTTATGCACTGAGTCCAAATTACTTTGTATTCCAAGTTCAGTTTTGAAAGCAAGTGTTTATGAATGTATCATTTTAACATTTAATATCACAATATGGCTACTGACAGCAAATTGAGAGTCTGATCCTGAAAGTTGTTGAGCACATGAAATTCTTATTCAAATCAATGGGAATCACCACTGTTCTGAGGGTTGGCCCTACTCTCAAATATAGTTTCTTGAGGAAGGGATTTAACATTTTGCACAATTTTCTTTGAGGTACAGATATGCATTATGAGCAACCAAATTTCCATTGGACTCAGGTCACCAACTTGATAACCTTATATATTCACATAAGGAATCTTTTCTGCTACAGGCTTAGCATTCCCATTATCTAACATCATTATTACAGGGCTTCTGTTAATGGAAACAGACATTAGGGCAGAAATAATCTAATTTCCAGTGTAATTGGCATTTTACCTGAGGAGACTGGTTTGGGAAGGCGACTTTGAAAAGGTCGTACAACTTTGGCAGTCATGGTAGGATCAGATGTTGAATGACTAATCATGCTTTCCACAGATTCTGGGCTCTTAGCTGTTGAAGGCACTTCTCGCTCAAGAGTTTTGGCTTTTATTGAAGAAGCTGAAGGAAGGGCTTGCTCAGGAGACATGAAGACTTCAGTTTCTAAAGCTGATTCTTGCTTAGAAACATATCGTCCAGTTGACCGGTTTCCTGAGTCTGGGAGAGGGAAGGTTCCTATCCCACTGTCCAATGTTCTCATCTGGCAGCAAGACTCTAAGATACAGGAAGATTGTGTGATGGGAGTGGAGCTAAAGGAATCTCTAGTATTTAAAGACAGTGAAAGGGGCTATGGGAAAAGAGGGTATCTTGAAAGGAATGTTTTAAGGAAAGAAAAACATTTCACATTTAGCAAGTGTCAATTGTAATTGTAACTTATAGTATTTCACCTGAAACATCTTTTTAATTAAACACAAAAAATATCACATTCAAATACAATTAAACCACAACAAAAAGATAAAAAGCAAGACATTCTAAGCGACATGACTTAAATTCTTGTTATGACAATGGCTAAAAAGGCATGTACTAGAAACTAATTACTGCTCTTAATGGTTGGTATGAATTTCTTTAACAGTTTGGAGAGAATTCAGAGAAGACCATTAACATGATTAAGGGTTGGAGGTAGGCTTACAGGAAAAAGTAAAAGAATTAAGAGTGCAGTGCTCTCCTTCCTGTGTGCAACATGTACAATAGGAATTCATTCCTCTTCTAGGAAGGAAAGGGGTGCTAATGTGCCACTGCCAGAAGTCATACCACCAATTCTTGCAGATGACCAAGATCTACAGGATTACCTGTAAATATCAGCCTTTTAGGGTTCCCCAACAGGCCTACCATAGCACATGGCAAGACAGCTCACATCCCTGCCTTCTTACACTTTGGCTCAGCTGATGTCATCTAGTCACACATGCCCTATGCAGGGGCGGCTCCAGGCCCCAGCACGCCAAGTGCGTGCTTGGGGCGGCATGCCGCGGGGGGCGCTCTTCCGGTTGCCGGGAGGGCGGCAGGCAGCTCTGGTGGACCTCCCGCAGGCGTGCCTGCGGAGGGTCCGCTGGTCCCACGGCTTCGATGGAGCATCCTCAGGCACGCCTGCGGGAGGTCCACCGGAGCCGCGGGACCATCCGACCATCCGCAGGCACGTCTGTGGGAGGTCTACCGGAGCCGCGGGACCGGCGACCGGCAGAGCGCCCCCCACGGCATGCGGCCGTGCTTGGGGTGGCAAAATGGCTAGAGCCGCTCCTGGCCCTATGCACTGTCTATTCAAATTGTAGAGGAGCAGTTACTGCTGATCAGGGAAACAAGTGTTTTAGTTGGTAAATTCCTGACAGGGGGACATGACTCAAAGCCTCATACTAAATCCCTCTCCCTGGGTCTTCTCAACTGGGTGGTGTTTGGCTCCACAATAGCAGCCATGGAGTGGAGAGAGCGATGCAACTGTGTCTCCCCTACATGGTGGATGGGATGCAGTTGCTTAATCCTATCCCCTCCCTCTCTATTCACCCACATAGACTTCCCCTCTGACATGGCTAGCTTGGCGAAACAACCCAGAGAGGGTATTATGGCAATCTACCTATATTTTAAGAGTGTAAATACCAAGGAGGAAGTTTTAGGACTAATGGCTTGAAACTATGCAAAATTTAGGTTAAATATCTGGAAACATATCCTGACAGCAAGATCTAGCAGGCTGTTGCAGATACTCCCAAAAGAAGTGGTGGAAGTCCCATTGCTTGAGCAATTTAAAACCGGACTGGAAAAGGGACTTGAGAGTATACGGTAGCAAGCAATTGTGCCCTGGTAGGACACGCACAATATGACCTAATAGATCAGGGGTGGGCAAACTTTTTGACCCAAGGGCCACATTGGGATTGTGCAACTGTATGGAGGGCCGGGTAGGGAAGGCTGTGCCTCCCCAAACAGCCTGTCCCCCACCCCCTATCCATCCCCTCCCACTTCTCATCCTCTGACTGCTCCCCTCAAAACCCCCAACCCATCCAATCCCCCCTGCTCCTTGTCCCCTGACTGCCCCCTCCAGGGACCCCCACCCCCCATCCAACCCCCCTGCTCCCTGTCCCGTGATTGCCCTGACCCCTATCCACACCCCTGCCCTGACAGCCTGCCCCCCCTGGGTCACCCACCCCCTATCCAACCGCCCTCTGCTCCTCATCCCCTGACCACCCCCTCCCAGGACTCTCCCCCACTAACTGCTCCCCCAGATCTCACCCTCTTATCCAACCCCCCACGCTTTCTGTCCCCTGACTGCCCTCCAGACCCCTATCCACATCCCCACCTCCTGACAGGGCCCCCAGGACTCCCACTCCCAACCCTCCCTGTTCCCCATCCCCTGACTGCCCCCCCCCAACCTCTGCCCCATCCAACAGTCCCCTCCTCCCTGACTGTCCCCCAGGACCCATGCTCCCTTACTCAACCCCCCCGCTCTCCACCCTCTTACCAGCAGCAGGAGCTCGCAGCCGCAACACCCAGCCAGAGCCAGCTGTGATCCCCATGCTGCCCAGCGGGAGCAGCGGGCCAAAGCACAGCTCACATGGGAGGGGGAACAGCGGAGGAGGGGCTGGGGACTAGGCTCCCCGACCGGGAGCTCAGGGGCCGGGCAGGACGATCCCGCTGGCCGTAGTTTGCCCAAGTCTGTAATAGATCTTTTCCATCTCTATTTTCTAGGCTCCTATGTACTGATCTTTTTATGATATTTCTATTTGCTATTTAACACCATTATAGTTAGCAGTACTCTGTCAAGTCATGTTCTGTTATTTTTCCTCTGCAGCATTTCTAATATTCTTAGAGGTTTGAAAATATTTCAAAGAAGGGAAGTATCGTTATCCTCACTTTACAGATGGGGATCTGAGGCACAGAGAGAGACTTAGGACTTGTCTACACTTAAAATGCTGCAGCGGAGCAGCTGCACCTCTGTAGTCCTTCAGTGAAAATGTTATCTATGCAGACTGAAGGGGTTCTCCCATTGGTGTAGGTGCTCCACCTCCCTGAGAGGAGGTAGCTAGGTTGAAGGAAGAATTAGTCTGTCGACTGAACACTGTCAACAGTGGGGTTATGTCATTTTAACTTCATTCTTCAGGGGTGTTGATCTTTCACAGGCCTTAGTGAGTTGCCCAAGATCAAACAGGAAACCTGTGGCAAGGCAAGCAAGTGTCTTAACTATTGAACCGTCCTTCCTCCTTTTTAGTTTTAATCTCTCTAGTTTTTTTTTAAGCCACAATAACATGGCTACTTAGAATTCTGTGGACTGTTCCAATCAGATTGTAACAGTGTTAAGGTAGGTTACATTTGATGGGTCAGTCCTGGTCACATGCTACATGGATTAGCAGGGGTTAGAAACAC
Organism: Mauremys reevesii; assembly: GCF_016161935.1. Taxonomy (NCBI): domain Eukaryota; kingdom Metazoa; phylum Chordata; order Testudines; family Geoemydidae; genus Mauremys; species Mauremys reevesii. The sequence goes on along the minus strand of NC_052633.1, from coordinate 60,866,586 downwards.
CATGGATAATAAGCAGACATCATTTACTGACAACCCCCTACCAACTAAAGAAAAACAGGAGTGAAGAAGAGATTTCCATTAATTTCTACTTAGCTGAAGGATGGTGACTGATGTGGGAATCTTAGCTTGGAGCGGTATAGATCAGATAATAATGGAAAGAATTCCAGGGCTTCAGCAAAGACATGGGATAAACTGGGAGGGATAAAGAGAAGACCATATTTTGGACCCTAAATATCTTAACAGCATGCCTTTTATGGTCTGCAGTGTTAATATAGGGCCTTACCCTGCATTCCAATTTCATTGGGAATTCTGCAAAAGAAGAGCTTGTAAGAACAAGTACACCTCTTGTAACGTTTTTTTCCATCACATTGTTTTAAAAATATTCTATATTAGAAACAACAGTCAGTCCTTCCTAATTACAGCACACCGATGTCTGGTACTGGACTCAAAGCAAATAATAGATGCTGATCATGCAAGAAAGTAGCAGTGGCCTTCAATACAGGCAAATTGGAAGTGAAAGACTATCAACTCTTTTTGGAACAGCTTCAAGAAAGAACACATCTCGTGCCAGAGAATCTCTCTTCCTCGTGACTCATCTTTACAAATCCTAGGAAACCTAACATCCATGAAAGATGGATCTCATAATCAAGAGAAATGACTAGTAAGGACTGTGCTGATTGCCAAAAAATGATTCTTGAAAAGTGGAAGTCCCCAGCTGTTCCTAAAACAATTGATTAGATGAAAGAGTGACCTGGGAGCACAAAGTAAGTCTCACTTAATAAAAACAAGTACTTTTAACCAAAAATAAGATCTTCTGTAGAATGCTGTATCTGGCTAACCATCTCTGTAAAAGGAAAAGATGCCATGTTGTAAACCAGATTTTTGAAAGAGCTCAGTGCCAGGTTTTTAGTGTAGAGCACCTACCACAGGAGCTTGGTTTTCAAAAGGGCTCAGTATTCAGCAGCTCCCACTGTGACACAGATTTTCCAAAAAGATATGAACCCAACAAGCTAAAATCTGGCCCTAGATCTAAACACAAAGGACATCACAAATTTCTGTGTAGTGCATTAACTTTTCAATGTGTATTACTGCTTTATACCTTAAAGCTTATTTTATCAATACAAATAAACTATTGTTCATCGATGTGTGGGTTTTGTCTTGAAGAACGATTTGCATTATTAAGTGAATGAGTATTAAGTATTCCTGTGTGTTGGATTTTAAGTTCCATGAGGCAACTGCTAAATCAAGGTATGTGGAACACTCACCAGGGATGGCTCCCAACCAAACTGCTTGAGCCCAAATAGGACTCCTTTAGATTCTCTTAGCCCTGCCCTGGGGTTTCAGTTGGAATACATGCATTACTAAGTGCTGATCAGTATGTGTAAGGTTGCATAATCAAACTCGAGGTTATAAAATGACTCAGCAGAACATTAATGTCCCCAAAGGAGTCATATTTGAACTTAATTGCTATGGTTAGGGAGTCTTCCCTGGCAAGTATGCCAAATTTCTCGGGAGGGAGGGTGGTGGTGGTTTTGTTTGTTTGTATTTTTTGCCTCAGGGAAGAGAGGCACTATTCCACAGGCATTACTTTGTTATAGTGGTCACAGACGTACCATCTGCCATACTACTGACCAAACAGTCCAGAATCAGTCTCTGAAATATGGAAGGAATTTTTCCTCTGCCTGGAGCTGATTCTGCCTACAAAACAAAGTCCCTATAACTTCTGTGGTGGGGATGCATTCTTCCAAACTGAAAGCAGAAATACGCCCAGGACTTTGGGACATTTCCAGGGGATCACAAACCTCTTCACTCCTCGGGGACCCTCTGAAACCTTGTGACAGGCAGCAAACAATGCTATCTCCACATTTCCATATGGATGGCACAACTTGAGGAATACCTCTGGGTTTGGCGAGGCTTCCTCCCACAAGCTGTTACTTCTACATAAGGCATTGGCCATTATGCTCTCTGATCTAAGAATTGACTGAACAGTTATGCATGTGTAGAAATTTCAGTCTAAGGGCTTGTCTACATTGGCACTTTACAACGCTGTAACTTTCTCACTCAGGTGTGTGAAAAAACATGCCACTGAGTGCTGCAAGTTTCAGCGCTGTAAAATGCCAGTACAGACAGTGCACCAGCACTTGGATCTATTCCCCTTGTGGAGGTGGTTTTTCTAGAGTGCTGGGAGAGCCAAATTCCTGGGTTGTTTTAAAACAGTCACGTTACATAAAAGAAGGGTTCTTACATAAGACACTTCTTGTTTCCGGTTTCATGTTATATGCAATTTGGGAAATCATTATTTGAAAAAAAGAAGATAAGGCTTCACAAGGCTTGGCTTTGTCACCCTTATCAATACTGAATAGTACCTTACTCTGCAAGTACTGATTTCAAGGCGGCTGCCTGCAAAATAAAGTATTATTCAGTGTACAAAATCAGGGCCTACAAAACTTTCAGCTTAGGTACAAAGAAGCACTCTTGGGTTGAGCTTCCACAAACCAAAGTTCAACCTGGAGAAATTTTTAGAGAGAGCCTGAATCTCTGAAAATAGGATTTTATAATAGAAGTGATGACATAGCCTTTCAGTACAGCTTCCTAGATGCACTGCTCCAATAATTTACAAAAATATTCTTGTTCAGAAAAAAAAAGGCATTTGCAATGTATTCTCTTCTGAATACTCCGAGAGCTTTCCAAAACATTTGATCTGTGAAAATGGTGGATCAAAGACTCACATTCCACTCATAAATTCTTACCAGGTGTTTGGTTTATTCAGGAGTTAGCCAATAATCTGAACAGATCTCAATTATTCCTTAAATAGGAGTCTAATTCCAATTAATTAAAAATATTTGTAGGGTTTTTAAAATATAAAGCAGTGTAAGTTCTAAGTATTACCAAGTTTGGGGATGCATTACATGCATGCATATAAAATGATGATTAAACAATCCTTAGAGTCCCTTAAATTTGAAATAAAATGAATAAGCCCCTGATCAGCAAAGCAATTAAGTATATAAATAGTCTCAATCAAAATAATGGGACTATTTATGTGCTTGAGGATAAGTGTATGTCTGTGTACTTGTTGGATAAACAAAATATATGTTTCTGGACATGTGTGCAGATAAGGAGTTATACCTCTCTATATATCTCTAGGTTTAGATTTCAGCATGCCCTAATCAAAACATTGTCCTAAACTGACCTGTGCTACAATTGACAGAGGATGGTCAAAAGTCAATCCTCCATTGGCTAAAGGTGTCAGGATTTCTGGAAACTTTGCTAATCACAACAGCTCTGAATCAGATGGCATCACAAGGTTAACACAAACATTTTTGCTGGTTACCTTAATGTAAACAAACAACATTACTTCTACTTCAAAGCACTGAAATACTTTAACAGTTATAACTGTTGTAGAACTAGGAAAAGTGTATACAACATTGGCTACCAGAACTAATTTTAATGGCAAGTCATGTAGATTATCACATTAGCTATCTAAACTTAAAAAATAACAAAATGTTTTTAGGGACATAGAGCATCTGTGTTCAAACAGTATATAGGTAGCTCTCATTAAACATGGCTTCCTGGATAGTGTAACTACAACTACCATAGCCCACAAGGTGTTAATTTCTTTCCAGTTAATGGCCCACTGTATGTAAAAAAGGTTACATTTAGCAGAGGGCACATATCATTAGAACTAGTGGGGAAAAAAATCGTACAGACATTTTTTAATTTTTGGCCAAAAAACCAAAAGTGTTTGGTGGAAATCCTTTGGGTTTTGGCTGAAAGCTTTTGACAAGAAACTCAATTTTTTTCACAGAAAGCAGACACTTTTCACAATCAAATTCATTTAGTCAAAAACCTAAATTTCCGCTGAAAAACAGTGTATGGAAAATTCTTGACCATTCTGCTCACAACTTAGCCATTTTAAAATAGTGTTTGAAGTGACACATAAAACTCATGTGTGGGTTGTCGGCACGGGATGAATGACTGCACTGAAAATGAAGGCGACATATTTGAACCACTAAAATTAAGCCCCCCAAAATATTCTGACAAGTGCTCTTTCTTTGAATTAGAAACTCAGCCTGTCTCTAAAAGTTACACTGGCACATGCAGCAGATGATATGATGTGTTTTTTGAGCCAGATATGGAGCACAGCTAATTTTTTTGGTATTTTGAAACATGCCAGATTATTAATTATCACTCTTTCTTCTTTCATAATAATATCTCCAGTGTAAATAGATCTCTGCAAAACTGCTTTACCAGTTAATAAACATCTTTAAACTACATGTGGCATTGGCAAGAAGAATTTAAACTACAGATGGCAGAACAGATCTCTTTATTTGCACATCCTTCTCTTCATCTGCAGTGCTAACGTAACTACAAAAAAATGTACATACTTCTGCCAGATTGATGTCAGTTTTAAAGCAGATTATTCCTTTTGGGCTTATACTACCATTTGATATAATTAGTCAAAGATGAATGCATCAGTTGTTTACTGTCTCGATTAGAAGTATAACCAATATGCACACCTGAAGAAGCTAAGCCTACTGTAGGTAAAAATCAGAGGAGGATTAGAGGTAAAGATTTATATGATCTTTATTCTCTTCTCACTTACAGTAGTTTTACGCTGATGTAATCCTATTAATTGCAATGGAGTTATTCCTAATTAATACCGGGGGACATGAGAGAAGAATCAGGCCCTAAATCTTCAAACTGATTAATGTAAATATGAGCTTTGCCCAAACTCAGGGTTGATCAAATCTGGGTTGCAGTTCAGGCCCATTTCTAATTAAAATTTTTCTATAAAAGTATGTTGTGGACCTTATTTGTCCTTCCCCACTTATCCAACCATGTCTCTTATTGTCTCACCCCTTCTCCTGTCTTCCTGCATACCATCCAACTTCAACACTCTGATTGTCCCACAAATATCTGCATGCTCTTTTCCATGACACCCCTATCCATGGAACTATCTGACTGGAAATACCAGATCACTACCCTCTCTTCATTCACCCATCTCTTCAGAGACACACTTCTGCCTACAAGAATGAGTCAGACACATTCAGTCAGATAGTAAGTAGTAATAATAATCTTCTGCTCTACCATGTTGTATGCTGACTTTTAACATATTCTGTTATTCCTGTCCATCTTCCCTCTCCCATTTTATCATCTCTGTTCTTGCATTATGACAAGACAGATTGTAAGCTTTTTGAGGCAGTGATCATGGGTGAAATCCTTGTCCCTATTCAAATCAACAGAAGTTTTGCTAGGATTTCATCCCATGTATTCTCATTTGTGATTTACCTTAGGCTTTTTTGGGGGCAATGTCAATTATTTTTAAGAACAACAGTTGTAAGAACAAAATTATTCATGGACACTTTCACTTGTTCCTTATCTTTCCCAAAACATCAGTTGTTCCTCCAATTTGCTATAATTATTTACTGGGAAAAGATTTAGATTTTATCCAAGAAAATTAGATGTTAGGATAACAAGTTTGATATGCCTTAACAGGAATGGTAGGACCTTTAATTGATGTAAGGTGAAAATTCTAGCTCTATGTGTAAGAGTCATCGTGAATTTTTAACAAAATTGAACTGCACTTACCAGATGTGAACAGGGCCAGGCTAGAAATGGGGTTTTTTTGGAAGGGATCAGACTCCTCCTTTTTAACTATACATAACTTTGGTTGTACATTCTCACCTGTCAATCAGCATCAATGATTTGCAAGTGTGCTTAAGCACTCCCAATTGATGAATAATAGTTGAAGAGAAGGTGAAATCCTCAAATCAAATGTACAGGATTAATCCAAGTTAAGCAGAAGAAATGTGGCTATTCCTGCTGCTTCCATAGTTCAAACATGTAGTACCACAGCCTGAGAAAGGATAGTCAGTGTTTGTAGGTACTGAACTGGGACTTAGGAGATTGGGGCTCAGCCACAGGCTTTTTGTGTGACCTCGAGCTAGTCACTTAGCCAGGACTTTTAAGGTATTTAGTCACTTAAAGATGCACAAAGGTACCTGGGCATCTAATTTCCATTGAAATCAACGCGACATGGGCACTAGGTGCTTTTGAAAATCCACTAGGCACGTAACCGTATATTTTGGTGCCTAAATATCTTTAAAATCTGTCCTATAAACAGCCTGAGACTTAGGAGCCTAAATCACTTTTGAAAATGAGACTTAGGCGTGGCAACGGCGAGTGGAGCAATGCCTCAATATCTGTAAAACCTGGGACTTAATTTCTCTGGCTCAGATTTTTAAAGCTATTTAGGCCCTAACTCTCATTGATTTCTGTGCCATTGGTTTCAATGGGAGTTAGGCACTTAAACACCTTAAAAAAAATCTTTCCCTTTGTGCCTCACTTCTCCATCTTAAAAATTAGGCTAAGGATATTCCCCTACTTCCCAAGAGAGTTGTCAGAATAAAGCCATTAATGTTTAGCACTCAGATACAATAGTGATGGGCCATACAAGTATCTACATAGATAAATGGAGCACCACAGGCATATAGGCCATGAACTGAATCCTAGCATGTTTTCTGTTTTTACTCACATTCAGTTGTGAGCAGTCCAAACCTCAGTCTCAACCCTAGTACCACTGAGGCTGGAAGCCAGAGTTCACTGAAGTCTTAGTCTAGGATAAACCAGGAAACTTGATTGTAAAGGTTGGAGGCCACTGATTACATGCTCTTACTGGAACCTCGTGTAACAGGCACATGGTCTCATTCACATTAGGGGTGCCTCCTTCGCTTTTCCGCTAGTTAACAGACAAGAGCAGTGACAGAGCTGAGTCCATAAATGTTGTCTCAGGCACTGTGAAGTCATTTATAAAAGATGTGCACAAGAAGCTTTGCATATTGCAAATGCAAAAGAGAACGTACTATATTTATTTTAGTAACATCACCAATTTTTTTTAATAGCACAAAACAATGCTAAAATAAAAGCTGTATAAATATTAAATGAGGCTTTAAAAAATTTATTAGTTATGCCCAGAGGGTGATTTTACTTAATCATAATGGTAATAACTAGTTATATACACACACACAAACACACACACGTGCAACTAAATGGCTTTATTTCCCAATTAATGTAATGAAAACTTGTTAACAGACTTTTCTTCAGTTGAACTATAATCTTTCTTATTTCAGCACCCAAGTTCAGCTCCTCCAGACCAGATGATATTCTAATCACTGTATCTGAAAGCTAACTGTGTGTAAACAGGAAGCAGCAGTTGGTGACAAATGGTCATGATCTAAAGCCAGAACAATGAATACTGATTTCTTTCAGAAAGTGTTTTCCCCATAACAAATGTCTGTAATATAAATGCTAGGTAGTGTTTCAAAAACATCATTAGCATGAGCGGTTGGGAACAGCATACTGTACCTCTCTGCCTGCTAGAGGCTGGAGATAGACAAAATAAAATAAATTTGTTTTTTTTCTGTTTATGAATGGACCTCAGATTGTGAAATTCTCAGATATATTAAATATTCAAAGTGACACATGAATTTATTCAGTGACTATTTCATGCTTGTGGAGATTACATTATGAATAGTTGAAATTGTGCTATGCTGCTTAAAGTCAATTGATTTCAGTAGGCTTTGGACAGGTTTGAATGAGTTATGTAACTAACTGGTAAGAATGTGAATTTTGAATTACATATTAAAATAAAAATTTGAAATTCATTTTTTGTACTTCAAGCATATTTCAGCATTCAAGATTAAAATTTGTTTTTCATGAAAATTCATGCTCCTAAAACCCATTTCACCATTTGTGCAAACAGAACAGAAAATCAGTGTGTGCACAAGTGAAGTGAATTGGAAAAAACCCGAACAAACATTCATAGAAAATGTTTTGTAATATTTCCTCAGCTCTGTTACAGACATGTGAAGTAGTTTAATGGGAAATGCAGCAAAGAATCCTGTGGCACCTTATAGACTAACAGATGTTTTGTAGCATGAGCTTTCGTGGGTGAACACCCACTTCTTCGGATGCAAGCAGTGGGTGTTCACCCACGAACAGAACGAGCAGTGGGAAATGCATGACCAAAGCTCCACACAGAGCGATGAAGATGTGTCTACAAATGGTTTTAACCAAAATATGTACTAACCAAAAGCAATAATCTGTAAAGTAGAAAAGTCTAAAATATAAGGAAATCATATTTATACGGAGAATAATGGCTTATACTACCCCAACTAATTGGGATAATTAGGTGTATTCTGTATATACATGACATAAACTAGGATAAATCGGGCAAGATCTTAAGCTGGGGTAAATCAATATAGCTCCAGTGACTTCTGAACTGTGGCTCTGAGCCACAGTTTAAATGGTATTTTAAATCCTGGAGAATAGTAGATTTTAAGTATCCAGAATATTAATCAGAGTATTACCTGCATATAACTGTAGGAAGCACCAGGTTTTCTATCATTCCAGTTACATAATTTAGTACTTCCAGGTGGATAAATGTAATGACAAAAAATAAAATGAACAGCAAATCATTGTGACTAACAAGGAAATGTTGATCCAAGATATTAATATTCTCCACAGAAAGGAGAGCTAAACAGTATACGATAGCATTGCTGCAGGAGACTTGGCAATTATCAACTGCTATGTGTATTATCTGTTTGAAGTAGGAATAAATTATTTGTCTTTGTCAGACTGTGAAGAAGGTAAGTTGACATAAATTAGGAGATACAAATGCATGCTAGTTTCTTATTCGCAATAAAAGATTCTTCACCATCTTCAAATATACACATAAAATTGCATTCCATTATTGCAGACTCCTTCATACTATCGCTTCATAAATACTTTTCAGAAGACACTTAATAACTAAACAATAGTCAAGGGACTAGGCAGCACACAGTATCTGAACACATGATTTCTAAAGGCTCTGCAAAGTGCATGCGGATCCCAAGGATGGGAACACTCACGTGGGCCGAGGAGTCATGGATAGGCAGAGATCCCTTGTATGTGGAGCGGGGCAAGACCGCTTTACATCATTGTCAGTTCATGCATGGTAGGTGAGGCTCTCCAATGTGCGAACTTAGAGATGCAGGTAAAGAAGTTCTCCATTCTGCCCTTCTTTGTCCTTTGGGGTCAGATTTTAGAGACAGGAAGAAAGGGGGAAATACAAGGGATGCTGCCTGGTCAGAATATAAGACACTTGTGTGCGTGGGGTTGGAATGGGGTGAGGGCATGAAGAGCAACAGGCAGAATGGGGTGAGGGCATGAAGAACAACAGGCACTGAGATAATATTAAACCTGTTCTGGGATGGATCTGAAAGAGAGGAAAAGAACTACAGAGAGACCACTGGAATCTACCAATTGTCTGCACACCCATCCCTTTTACATGGCATATTTTGAACTGCTGCTGGGCACATAATTGGCAAATGTTATCATTAGCATATGGAACACGACAGCTCCCCCACCTGTCTGCGTGACCAAACAGTCCTGTGCCTGTAGACTGAGTGGTGCAGAGATTTTGAAAAGTGCCCTCTCATGAGGGCACACAGAGCTGCAATGCAAAGGAATTGGCAGGAGCAGTGGGTGCTTTTGTAGGATAGTAGCAGGTGAAGGTACTAGTCTGAATGGCTTCTTCCTGTAATTAGTTCTGTCCTGTCTGCAAATCTGTGCATGAGTCCACAGGGGCTATCCTTGCGTACTATGCCAAATGACTGTGAGAGCATGAGGCCTGGTAGGCTTTGATGTTGCAAGAGGTAAATAGTTTATTTTAAACATTTGTTAATATTCAAGCTGCTGAGGTATAGAGGCCAAGTAGGCTGTAAATGTGGCTGATAAGCTGTAGCCCCATTACAGAGTCTGAATTCAGCCAGCACTCATATTAAAATCTGTGTACGCACTCACAATGGCTGGGTTCTTGTAAGGCTTAATTGTCAACCTGTATGTGCCTGTGGGGCTTAAAACAGCCCAGGAGAGGGCTGCTGCTGGGGCAAGAAGCCTGGGCTGATTGGGGGAAAGTAGGCTCAGCTGGCCCCTATAAGAGGCAATGAGCCAGAGGCCCAGGCAGTCTCCCTCTGTCTCTAGAGGGAGAAGGGCCTGGCTGCAAGGTGGCAAAAAGGGAACCTAGATTGGAGCAGGGCTGGGGAAAGGCCAAGGGAGCCAGGGAACTCTGACCTAGGAGAGCCCCAGGCTGCAGGCCTGATAAGGCCTATTAGGTACTGGGTTGCAGGGGGCAGCCCATGGGTAGGCAGAGGCAGCAGGGCCGAACCCCCTTTGCCTATGATGAGTGGCTTACACTGCAGTCCACCCCAGTGAGTGGGGGCTAGACGGAGACTGGCAGTAGCCTAACACTGAGGCGAAGTGGGGATAGTGGGTGGGGGTTCCCCTGGGAGGGGAAGACCCAGAACTGTGGGGTTACTGCCAGGGGGCAGCACCCCAGATAACGGGGCACTGGGTCCTGGGAGGGACACGGGAGCCAGAGTGAGGTAAGCCGGATCACCGGCCTGCAGAGGGCACTCTGGGCTGGAAATCGAGCTAATTCCTGGAGACTACCAGCAGGAGGCGCCACAGAGGTGAGCCTGAACCCTTACAGTGGCCATAGGGCTTTTGAAACAGATTTCACTCTGGGCATGCAAATAAGTACATGACTACAGGTACCACTATTCACATAAAAGTGACTCATGGAACATGTGACCCCTTACCATTTCTCACATCAAACATAACACCTTTAGAGTACAGATTCCAAACACATCAGAAACAGATTGGAAATTGATTCAATGCTACTAGTGTTGTTACAGCCAGTAACCTAGCGCTTTTATCTGTAGAGACTTTTAGGTATTCTATCGCTTTATTGGGTGCTGAAGGGGAAGATAAAGCAAATATCATTCCTTTATCTGATCATGTGTAAAATGAATCAACCAACCACTATCTGTGATAAGATGATTGCTAAATGATTCTTCTCAATTTCTATCGACGGACTGACGAAAAAAATTAAGACTGACATTGATAAGTTACTTTCTCAGGCATGAAGGTTTCATGACAAGAAAGGATTTCTTTAGACTCCAAAACACACAATATCAGAGGGATCCCAGAATCTTCCCCAAATCTGAACAACTTCTGAATGACTATACCTATTCCTAACCACATTTTAATTTCAATCACCTTTCTTTACTAAATGGACATCCTACAACAGATCAATTTGTTCACTGTCATTTGTTTTATGTTATGTTATGTGATTTCATTTTTATCTTGATAATTCATTATTGCCCTCACCTAATCTGCCCACAGTTTTTCAGAACTCTCTAAAGTAAATGTATTTACTCAAATATGTCAGGCTTAACGGGTATATTACAGGATGACATGTGTCAGACAATGCATAAACCACATTAATCGAGCTTGTTTCCATCATGTCTATTTTCATATTCTCAAAATGAAAAAACATGAAACCAGACAGTTATAACTTACTTAATATCAACATAACAAACTACCCAGCTGCAGCATTTTATAAAAATGGTGAGCGTTGTAATGTTAATTAATCATTTGCTTGGTGGGAAAAGAGGATAGTGGGATAATTTCATGCATATTTACTAATTATGACCGTGAGACCTGCATAGCACCATTAGGTATGCAGATGGAATAACACTAGAAAGAAAAGCATATCCCCCAGTAGCCTACCTCCAAAATGAACTTGGTTCTGGGAATTTGCTGAACTGCTGAAGGCACTTAAAGACCTACAAGCTATGGAAAAGCAGCCTCCAGTGACTTAAAGGGCTCAGTTGGGAAAATGGGCTGAGCAGGAGCTATTCTTGGGAACCCGCTCAGTATACTTTTGGTTTCAGGGCAACGTGAGCAGGAAACCAACTAGGTTCACTGATGCAGGCAGCTGATGAGAAATGACCTGAGAACTCATGCTTCTCTAGCTGGATAAGAAGGATCTATGGGAGGAGCAGTTCTGAATAGGGGCCTTACAGAGATGCAGTTGGAATGTCAAGAGACTGAATCGGAGAGTACAAAACAGTATCTATGGAGCCGCATAAAACGTATGCTCAAACCCATGGTCTGATCAAGAGTAAAGAGCAGGTTTGGGATTATTTTGATGAGCATGAAGGTGGAGTTTGACAGACAATTTGGGGCAAGGAAGATGATGAGAGGAATAGGGAGGGAGAAAATGTCTCTCTCCTACCGCACATCTGGTTATTACATAAAAACATAACGGCTATACTGGGTCAGACCAAAGGTCTATCTAGCCCAGTATCCTGTCTTCCAACAATGACCAATGCCAGATGCATCAGAGGGAATGAACAGAACAGATAATCATCAAGTGATCCATTTCCTGTCACTCAGTCCCAGCTTCTGGCATACAGAGGCTAGGGACACCATCCCTGACCATCCTGGCTAATAGCCACTGATGGATCTATCCTCCATGAACTTATCTAGTTCTTTTTTGAACCCTATTATAGTCTTGGCCTTCACAACATCCTCTGGCAAAGAGTTCCACAGGTTGTCTGATAATCTAAGAATTTTAAGATGACCCTGGTCAGGAGTTATAACACTGTCTCCTCACACCACTTTGTCCTTGCACCTCAGTGAAACTTACAGTGATTGCCATTTTTACCAAAGTGGCCTTTTGTTTAGGTGATGTGAATGCACATTTACCAGGAGAAATGTTGAGATGACAGAAATTTGCTCAAAGAAATAAGCCAAAGCTTTGTCCTAGAGCAGAAAGTAAGTCTGTGAGATACAACACTTAAATACCAAGGTGATTGGTGACTTATAAATACCTTAGATAGACAGATATTGTAGGTAGAAAAACTCATCTGCTCCTCATTTTATATAGGGTATAAAGCTATTGGGATTAAATTACTGTAAGTACTGAATCAGACAATATTTGGATGCAGTTTTGGATAAGGATATTATGCACAGATTTTTGATACCACATCAAAAACTTTTAATGCTGACACTTCACTTTATAAGTCAACCCTATTAACCGTCAATAGCATTTTACATCTTACCAACTTGCTATCCATTTATCCATTAAACTTGCAATCCAGAGCATTCCTGTTTCCCACTGAAATTTAATTTTGATCACTTGTCTTGTTTCTTTTGTGTAAAACTTAAAGGTGTACACCTAAAAATACAATCCTTGCTGTAAAAGACCAATAACCCATAATTTCAGGAGCATTAAAAACGCCACTGAATTCAACCAAACATTCTTTTAAAATAAGGAAATCTACAAAAAAAGCCTTGTGAAAAACAGACCTTCCTTTTTTTTGATCAGATTGCCTTTAAATTAAACCACAGAACCTTTTTGCAAGGTTGTTCTTGGAAAGCAAAAAATGATGGTATAGGAAAGTGCCTCCTATAAGGTAGAGATGATTATCGAGAACTTTAATGGAATTGAGCACCACAGTGCAGCAGAACTATAAAAGAAACCTTGACCTGAGTATATTTTTATTCTGTCACAAAAAACCTAAGTCTACAATGTATTTTTAATGTTACTTAACAGTTTGTATGCCCAACCCTCTGTCTAGCTTGAGACTTCCTTAAGCCCCTTTCAACCATTTGTTAGCTTCCTCTCCTCTGCATTATTGACATATCAACGTCTCTAGAGTCTGCCAATTAACGCTGGATGAATTTAGCTAGAGAAACTGACCTGAGCCTTTCCTCAAAACTTTTTTCTTATTAATTTTTGCATGGTTCTGCACTTCAGATCAAATACTCAGCATAAACAGCAAGGGCCACTGCTGTAGTAGGATAATGCCTCCCCAAGAGCTGTAACTAGTACTTCAGTGGCACTTCAAACCCCTGCTCACCTGGGGAAATTAAGCCCTGAACACAAATATCAAATCCATACATCCCACCTGGCAGTATCTTGTATTTCAACAGACCAGTTGAATGTCTAACTCCAACAGTAGATCCTGAAACATTTTGGATCACTATCCCCAATCCCTGCCCTATCAATAATTTGCTTAGCATTCCATCCACAGTGCTGAAACTAATTGCAGTGCAATTAATAATGAGCTGATTTTTAATTCATTTTACCAGCATTTCTTGGGCCCAAACTCTGCATACAGTGCTCTCACTGATTTCAAGTCACTGTATGGTTTCATTTGACAGCAGCCTTTGTCCCATATTGATTTAGCCCAACCAATGACATACTGGAAATAAAACACAGAAACAATAACATTATGCAGGCTTGTGAAATGCTGTGTTTTAGTTAAATTAAGAGAAGGAGCAAGAACTCCTAGTTAGAAAAGGGGATTGAGTGCTAAGGGTTCTGGATTCTATTCTGTGCTCTGTTAATCACTAGCAGACTGACCATAGCTTTATCATATCATATGCCTATCTCACAAATTACCCTATCAATAAAATAGGTATAATACTACTTATCTGCCCAAAAGAAGTGTTAAGAGTCTTAATTAATGTATGTAAAGCACTGAATGGTCCTTGGATGCAGGTGCAATATAAAGAGAAAATGTTCTAATTATTATTAATACACATTCTCCTTAAAGAGTCTATAATATCTTTAAATCTATTTAGATCAAATGCCTAATAATAAAAGATTAACAACTGATAGTTTACATGTTATTTGTTTGACAGGTTCAGGAGGATTTAATTATTAGAAAATGATGAATCAGAGTTGTCTTACATGCTGCCAAGTTTGAAGGCTGTAAAATATTATCTATCTTGCATATTAGCTAATTGTGCAGAACTGATACCAATTTAAGCATTTTACATTTACAACTATAGTAAAGAATGTCTTTTTTCTTCAACTCATTCAGCTCTGTTTTGTAAGATTTTAGTTCCTTCAGCTAGAGCATAGAAGAAAAATGACAGTATGCCAGGTTCATTACAATGTAGCTACACAACAACTCACCATAATAAACTTTAAATTATGGTTTTGAAATGACTGCTGAGAAAGTCAGAAACAGAATGTATGTAATGCAGACCTGCTGGAGTCTGGTATCCACAGAGAATCATGCTGAGAGCTGGCAGCAAAAACATCAACATGGGAACAGACTAGCATAAGAGGAGCATAAAACACAGCAAAGCTTTGATTCAGGTAAGCATCTCTATGCAGGAAGGATGGTTGAGTATGTCTTTCAGTTGGGCTACGAAGTAAATGAAACGTAGCATGTTTACGTTCTTTCCTGAATTGGGGCCAGCTTGCTAACACTAAAAAACAAAAACATTGCTTAGGGCCCTTCTATGTACTCCATCTTTTATATAACAATGACACCTATAGAGTGCACTGCCTTGCATCTTCTAGGACCTCTATGACATTAACTGATGAATCCTCACAACAAACCCTGAAAGCCAGGTCTGTACATTTTAACAACAGGGAACAGACAGAGGGTGGCTTTGCATTCCTGGATCCTCAGCTGTGGGTGCTCTATTAAATGCAGGACTGGCTTGGAATCACTGCAGTGCTGCCTGGAATCTCCACAGCACCACATACAGACAAGCCCTCTGTCACTCTTGGCATACCCCCTATACCAGAGCCTATGAAGAGGTCCTCAGAAGGCTGCCTTACCCTTGACCATCACAGTGCCTGTACTGGGAAAATCCTCCCCTGGGGCAGATCTGGGTTTTTTAGAGACCCTTTGTGCTGCTCTGGTGCTTTTACCCAGCATTGAAGGGCCAGAGCAGGGTGACGATGTTACCCAGATAATTTAAGTGGCTTACTCGTGGCTATACCATGACACTGAGTCAGAGCCAGGCTTCCCATTCAGGAGTGCCTGAGACTGAGTCCCGAGCCACCTATATACCACCAGACTGGCTATTAGCCAGGATGGGTAAGGAATGGTGTCCCTAGCCTCTGTTTGTCAGAGGGTGAGGATGGATGGCAGGAGAGAGATCACTTGATCATTACCTGTTAGGTTCACTCCTTCTGGGGCACCTGGCATTGGCCACTGTCAGTAGATAGGATACTGGGCTAGATGGACCATTGGTCTGACCCAGTACGGCTGTTCTTATGTACATATAAGGTGAATCTACGCTGCAACTGGGAGGTTTGATTTTCAGCATGGGTAGACGGTGATACAGTTAATCACCATCCCTTATTCAAGGCAGAGTATATAGTTACAGATTATACATTGGTTGAACTCTTACAAAAAGCAATGACAGTTTGGCATGAACAACTACTACAGGACCAGGCCATAGTACATGGAATACTCCAGTTGTAACCTCTGGGCCAGGTTGCAATACCCTTACTCATCGAATAGCACCTTGCTCCACAATTGGTGTCAGCATGGCACAGCATGGTGTCAGTATCTGTACCTCTGGACTGGCAAACCAATGCAGAAAAAGTCTTTTTTTAAAAAGGACAATTTAGTAGCTAGGTTAGCTACTGAGATTAAACATTGTTTTACCAGGGAAAAAAAGCATCATTAATACCCGTATAAAATATAGTTTTGTACCTATTACGTGACTCTGACATGTGCTTGTGATGGTGTCCTCTTCATCTTCCTGCTGGATTTCTGTGACCAATTTAGTCTGCACATAATACAACAAAAATCAAAGTAAAGAAAACATCCTTCACATGTCTGCTTTTGGTAGCATAGACCAAAAATGGTGTGAAGCCATGCACTTTTGTTTTATTGTTTTAGCTGATTATTTACCTTAATTATCCTAATATCTTTTCAGAAATGTTTAGCTGCTCAAGTATTAAAAGTAGGAATATATTGTATGTCTCATTCCATGAAAGATGTCTAAAGATAACAGCTTTGATTCTAAATCCTCTAATAAAAGCCATGATGTGCGGCTGTCAAGAAAAATTAAGACTTGGGGAGATGTAATTCCTCAAGAGGAAATTACTTCTGCTACAATCCATTTTAATAAGAATACAGAAATACACTCAGGTCTCATGACTCTGTATTTGTTTCTCTCCAGGAATATCATGTCATTCTTTATGCTAAGGAAAATATGAGGTGAACTTAATGTGTGACATGGTATCTCCTCATTCGGTTTGCAATCATTTAACTCTGGTGTCTTCTTTTCCACCTGTTAAAAGGCTAGCTAGAAAGCCAATCATATTTTTAAAAATGAATCATGCACAAAGATCCCTATACTGATCTTTTCTATTGCACTGTAGTTAAAATGTGTGATTCTAGCCTCATACATTTTCTAGGTGATGCTTGAGAGGACTGCATAATTCACACTTTTTCTTCTCTCTTATTCGTAAAAATGGGTGCACAAATAGTTAAGCTTCTTCCTATAATGCATTTTGTCAACTTGCTTCTTACATGCACAGAGAAAAACCTCTTCAGTGTGCACCACGTGTGGCTATAATTCAGATCCAAGGGCGTATGTTTTTTCTTACACCATGCTAATATGTACAAGTCAAACAGAAAGGAAAATACTTGCTAAGGCTGTCCTGAAAGAGAACAAGCCCTGAAGAAAAATTCACTCTTTCACTGCTTGGTGCTCTAATTAATACTTGTTAACTGCCCTCCATTGCCCTAAGCCACTTCCAGGATCTATTGTACTTTATATACATTCAAAGAAGTATTAAATATGCTTCTCAATCTAAAATCTTAGGATTTATTATTATTTGAAAAACAATTAGTTTTTTTTTAAAATGTGTCATAGGCCAGATTCTGCTTGTCTTACTCACACAGGTAGTTCCATTGACTTCCCATAACTAGCATTAGTAAGTCAAGGATTCGGCTCTATACATTTGCAAAAGTCATGTATTCTTTTAAGTGGAAAGATTTTATAAGAACTTTTTTCTTGGGGAACAGAACTCTTCAGGGCATGTGGAACTAGAGAAGAATATGTGCATGGTTTTACTTAACTGACTGATAAAGTAATCTTTTCACATTTATGGATTCTGTCACAGCCAGGACATAAGCAGGCTGACCCAGCAGTCTGAGCCAGATCCCACAGTCATGACGCAGAAGTAAGCTAGGGCAGGATATTAGGAGATGAGAAGCAGAAGACAAACTGGAGATCAGCACCAAAAGTCAGGAACCAGTATCAGGCTGGGTCAGAATAACTAGAAGGTCAGAGGCAGGAAACAAACTGGAGGTCTGGACCCACAACTTGGATGGCAGGAAATAAAGGAGCAGAGGAGCAGAGAGGGGGCAGGAATGGAGCACAGCTGTTTCAACAGCTTCCTGTTCCTGCTACTGGCTTAAGTAGGGTCAGTGGACCAATCAGCCAGCCCGATGGGACTCCAACAAGTGGACCTCAGGGGCAGAGCCTGACACTGTGGCTGGTCTTCATGGGTCCCAGGTAGGTCCTTGTCAACAAGCTGGGTTCAAGACCCATAGGTCATGACAGATTGTATGTGTCCTGCTAATTTTATTAAACTTCATGATAGAGGTCTATGTCCTTGGGTATTCCAAAATGCCCAGAATGCAATTCAGGGAGCTGTATGCACAGGTGGCTCAAATTTCTCACTTCCACGGCCCTGATTCTGGTGCTACTCTGTCCACTTCTCCCCCCACACTGTGTTACAGTAGTCTCATAGCTGATGAAAACCTAGCTCAGGACTAGCATAGACTTGTCCTGACCATGCCCCCATTTCCATACTATGCCAGCAGTAGTGAGGGTGTGGCATAATTTACCCCTAGGCTGACTCTATGTCACTTCATGATCACTTTTCCTGTGGAATGAGCCACCATAGACCACTTACAGAGGTCTTGCAGCCAAAATATCCTGGCAGTGCCATTCAAAGCTGTTGCATCTCACCTGAAGTAATGGCCAATGGTCTGAACGAGTTGAGGCCTGTGTCAGAAGAGAACATTTAGGTGTTACCGTTTTGTGCCTATGGGACTACAAGTATGAGTGAGCAGCATTTGGCCCCAAAGGTACCTTTTTTGATTAACTTAATCATAATGCATTTGGTGGTTGTGTATCCCTCCCAAAGGTGTATGCTTGAGCTTGCTGTTAATGAGACGCTAGTTTTATCTCTTTTAAATATGAAAGCCAAGTAATGGTGCTCTCTAGTATAAGTTGCACAAAAATCAGGCATAAGTGCTGCATAAAGGATGGCATAATAGGCCCCCGTGCCTTTAATTAGCACTTGGAAAGAGAAAAGATTTAATTCTATGAAGTATAAGAAAAAAGACTTGAAAAAACACTTTCTAGAATGTTAATGTTTAAAAGAGCTTCATGTTACTGTCAGGTTTTAAAAAAGCGGTACACACGATATGAGATTTGAAGTACAAGTGCCAGTTTCAGTGTTGACCCTCATTACTGAATGTACTTTACATTGTTAAGAGAAGAATAATCCTCTTAGTTTAAGGTTTTTTAAAAGATTTATGCTGTTTTCTCAAAAAGCGTTTATTTTTCCTTTTTATAAAAAATACACAATGGTCTATGCTACCACATGCTAGTGTTTTCAATCACAGATATCTCTCTAAACAGAATCCTTTGCAATCTTCTTCAAAGAAAGCAGGCACTAAAGAATAATGAAAAGAGCTAGAAATAAAATGCGTGAACTCTGAATTTAAAGAGTTTCAGTTGTTTCTCTTGTATGAGTTTGGAGGAGAAGCTGAAATTCCTCTTAATTTATAAATCCTATTTAACAGCATATTTCTTTCAAAAATTAGACTTAAGAGCACAAAGTATGTCCTTTCATTTTCTCTATTCTAAATGTCCTCAACATGTTGGCACTAGTTATTTCATTTAGGAATTAAACTCAACAAAATTCATAAGGAATTCACAACTGAAGCAACTTGAATCTTCAAAAACAATATAGTTTATAATACTTTGATTTCCTATTTAACAAAGGGACATATGGTATAAGATAGGTAATGCCTTTTCACCATGACTAATTTGTCCTTAGAAGCTAAATAGGATAATTAGCATTTCTCCATTATTTATGTATATTAAGGACAATCTTTGTACTTCACTGATAAAATGAAGTGTGTTTCTTAAAGATACACTTAAAGTCCTAAATGACTGTTATTGTTACATTTAGAAAGACTTAACAAAATGAGAGACAAAAAGAATAGCAAATTATTGCAGCATTAGAAAATAATAAGAAAGCAAAAAAGAAATTGTAGAAGCAATGGTTCAGAGCTTTTTGTACTTCTGTACAGTGACAATATACCCTAAGCTGTCAGGACCATATTAAATGGGGCATAGTTAAATTGAGTGGCTCTGATAAGGGGCTCCGCTTTGCTATCAAAGTTCTAGATCAGTTGGATTGAATTTCCTGCATATTGCACATTTCCAGACTTTCATTCTCTCTCTTTCCTTTCAGTGACATTACAAGGGCAGCCTTAGATATGCTTATAATTTGTGGTTTTATAATGCAGGGGACATCTACATTTTCAAAGAAGAGATGATACCACAGAAGCCAGGAGCAAAAAGTTTTCCAAAGCATTCATTCTGCCAATGCTTTCTGAGAGAGTTTTAAAAAATGACCTTGTATATCCTTTTAGTAAAGACATTATTTGCATGAAAATACAAATACACATTTGCCTGGACTTGAAAGTATGTCTGTGATACTGTAACCTTAAGCACTCTGTAAACTAAGAGGTTTTCCAATTCCCCTTATGAAGCCTTTTGAAACTTGCTTTACCCTTCAAATATGACCCAGAGAAATATTTAATTACTTCATATTTCAAATTTTCTCATACGAAATGGTAGCATGTGCTGTATTTTAATAACTCATTTTGTCAGAACAAAAATGATATGCTTAAATTAATGCTGTACACTGTACACATTTGGTACAAACATTCAAATTATTTTGCAAAAAGGGAAAATAATATGGTTAACGCAACTATGAAGAGTGAAGAAAGTTTTTATGATACAAAATTAAATGCGGTTAGCGTTAAAATATCTATATACCACCAGTATTTGAAACTTTATAACATCATGGAAGAAGTCCACTTTAAAGGAGAAATCACTCTCAGCTGAGTTCTAAGATTAATTATTAAAAACTTCACAATTAAGGGTATCTTTAGAGTAAGATCTTAGGTCACAATTCTGCAAAGATTTACAAATTCTTAGCTTTATTCATTTGATGCACAGCAAGCACTA
This sequence comes from Mauremys reevesii, assembly GCF_016161935.1. Lineage (NCBI taxonomy): Eukaryota > Metazoa > Chordata > Testudines > Geoemydidae > Mauremys > Mauremys reevesii. The sequence continues at coordinate 60,845,652 of NC_052633.1, read as the reverse complement.
CTCACAATGTGTAAAGCTAAGCAAATACATGCATGACCTTTGCACAATCAGGGCTCATGAGCTGACAGTGCTTAAAACAATTTTCCTTAGGAATTGTAATGCTTATGCTCTCTGGATAAATTAAAGTGTCAGATCCAGTTAAAACTATAGAGAAGCACAAAATTCACTTCAAGGGGGAAATTTTTCAAAGGTACAAATGGTAGCTAAGGGGCTTAATTCCCATGGAAAGTCAAGTATCCAATTCTCACTTGTGCGTTTGATAGTGACAAACATCCTTAAATCTGGTTCAGTACTTTGCTTTTTTTCCCCATTGTTTTACACTTTTTACTTTTTAATGGTTTCAGTCATATCAGAAGAATGTTTGATGCAAGTGTATAGTTTTCAGGGGAAAGAAAGGAAAACCATCTCCTTATTTCATTGTGCTGCACTGTGATTATGGCGTCATTGTGCAAATATATTTACAGAAATTGAGTTGCCAGTAAAAGCAGTATGATCTTCATGAATAGCCGTACAATCTGACCCATAATCAAACTGTCAGATTTGGCATTAATTCATAGTTCTCTTGTTACAAAATTCTTTCTACTATATATAAACAATTATTGTACTGTTTGCCTGTACTGACAATAAGGAACAAAGCACATCCAGAAATTAATAAAAGGGAAATAATGTTTTTGTGCACTAAAGAACTTACCAGTGTCTCATGCTGCATTTCCATATCAGCTTTTGTTTTGCTGTTTTTCTTGTGGCTTCCTTGAGCGCTGATAGAGTTGCTGGGAAGAGAGGAGCCCTGGGAGCTGCCCTTCGACACACTCCTGTAGGAAACATTATTTGATCCACTTTCTGTCTGCCTAGCTGCTTTCTTATCAACTCTGCAGGTAGAAAGTGATTCCTCTGATAAATTACATTGCCCTTCTTCAAGCACTCTACTTTTCCCATCCCTTTAATGTTTAAAGTAACCTCTCTCTATCTTTCTGTCTCTAGACCTTTGAGTGATAAATGTTTTTAACTAGTCTTGATCAAATCTGTCACTTGCAATTTCAGGTAGTATATCAATTTAGTCTTTCACATACAATGATTTATTTTATATTTAGAATTGCTGTGGGGCAAACTGGGAATCACTGTACAATGATTGTTGAGTGTCTTTGTGGCCTAAGGTTATGGCAGCTGTAAATGTAATTAATTCTGGCTAGTTACCAAATACACATTTGCTGGTTACAGTCACTGAAAATGGGAGAAATAAAAAACATGTACATCATTTTCCTGTTTCAAACCATATGCCTACATTCCTGGTTTCTGGTGTAGTTTGAATTCCTATAATCTTTGATCAAATTTACCATTCTTGGGGGGAGGGATAGCTCAGTGGTTTGAGCATTGGCCTGCTAAACCCAGGGTTGTGAATTCAATCCTTGAGGGGGCCACTTAGGGATCTGGGGCAAAAATTGGCCCTGCCTAGTGAAGGCAGGGAGCTGGACTCAATGACCTTTCAAGGTCCTTTCCAGTTCTAGGAGACTGGTATATCTCCAATTATAAAATAAATAAATTAATTTCAAAGACCATTGGTTTGGTTAACAAACTAACATGAACCAGATTATAATTTTATTGCTAACATTTCCCCCCAGAGATTAAAATCTTGATATGTACAAAACAAATGCTGCTATTGTAACACTGACAGATCCCAATCGTCGGCAGGTGGGATTCAACCTGCAGCCTCTGGAGCTTAGTGCATGAGCTTGGTCTCGGGGCCACTGCATGGGACAAAACACCACACCCAGCAGGTGTTTGGGTTACACTATGCATTCCTGGTCTAGAAGAAACATTCTTGCATTCTGTTTAACACTGAGGATGCACATATAGCTGCAGAGAGAAAAAAAACTGCACATCCCAAATTGTTTCATAAAGTAATTACCTGTTTAAAAGTTCTTTCATAAAACTGTCTTTTGCTGAACATGTGATGGTGGAGGAAGCACTCTTTTGATAACACCTAATCTGGCCAGGGATGTCTTGCGAAGCTTTTGTATTCTTTTTGCCTTTCAAAACATCATCTAAAATGTCACTATTTTCAGTTTTCTTATTAAATTCATTTTCTGCTTCACAGTGTTGGTCAGTTTTGTTTTTATCTTTTTTTTTCTCTGACTTTGCCTGCTTATTTCCAAAACCTGAACCTTTTGCTTCTCTCTTTTCAACCTTTGTTTTAGGAACATCAGTTTTTCTACCATTCAGGGCTGGGAGTTTACTCTTACGAAAACCAAACCAGCTAGCTATAGAGGGCCCGGTCTTTTGTTTCATCTCGGTGGTGCGAGACTTGTTTTGCCCTTGACCCTTCTGCACATTTTCCTGGATACACAACATGACTTTTTCTTCTATTGTAGGTTGCACAACAGATGAACTCAAAGCACTGGTAACCTCTGAGTTTTCTGATATCTTTAAAGAGGTTTCTTGTCTTTGTGACTTGCTTGCTTCACGTTTACGAGGATATTGTATTCCATCCAAGTTTTGAAATGATGGCATTTGTTCTGTTGGAATAGTAGGTGATGACTCCAACTCCAATTCCGCTTGCATGATACTTTTTTTGTTTAGTGGATGCTGTTTAGAATTCTCACTGCTTTTTTCATTGTGGACAAATATATTTGGTGTATCTTTCTGAGAAGGTGATTTGTTTCCCTCACATTTTGAAATGTTGTGAAACGAGTCCACTTTTGGAGATATTCTGAATGGTAGTCTGCTTGGGCTACCAAGCTGACTATTGGAACTACTCATGCTTCCATCAGAACCTTGTCTAGAATAGAATTTTTCTGGGACTTTTGAAGTATCTGAAAGGGTCTCTGATGCCATTGCTAACCCAGGACTGGCCTTGATTTGGAATCCTTCCATGGTAGAGTTCTGCCTTGTTAAAGAATTTCCTCTTTCAGAAGTGTTAGTAATAATCTGAGTCCGTACTTTTCCTAGCCCTTCTGTCACAGGGGTAGCTGGCTTTTCCCCTGTATGAATGCTGAAACTTTGACTACGGGCTTTTGCTCCATTCATTCCCAGAGCCGGTTTTAAGTATGTTTTGTTACTAGAAGAAACAGATCTCTTAACTAATTTGTTTTCTAATCCATCTCCTCTATCTACCATCATGCTGCAGTTTTCAGGTGAGTGAGGTGATGCTGTATCAATAGTAAGTCCCATGGAAAAATTATCTCTTATTTCAGGATCGGCCTTAGTGACTCTTAATTCCGTACCCATTGTTTCCATGTTGATTAGACACATGGATTCATCCTGCTTGTACTTACATGAACTCACATTGCTTTTGGAAGCTGCATTTATACTGTCTTTTTCTTGTTTCCCTGGTACAGTAGAACTCTTCCTGAGGAGTTGGGGAGATTTTACAAGTAGTTTCAGTCCTACAGGGAGACGGGTTTTCAGTCCTTTCTCATGAGGGATTTGGACAGCATTTGTCGTGTCACTGCCATGAAATGATAGTGGCAATGAGGAACGGTTAACATGAGATAGAAGAGGCTCGCTACTATTTGCTGTTTGACATTGTGGAGATGTGGGCAGACTGTTTGGCATCTTTTGTGGCTGAGGCACTCCACTGCCATCGGATAGTCCTTTTCTGCCTGAATATGTGCTTTGTGAGGAAACCGTTTCCAGTGAGACACAAGCTAGAGAGAAAGTCTTAGCTGGGTTAGAAAGCTCCTGATTGCTGCAGAATACTGACTGATTAGAGGGTTTGGGGCAAGCTCTTTTTGTGAAAACTTTGGAAGGCCCTTGAGAGGTTCCAGGGGAGCTGTGGGACTGCTGAAGCATGTTTTGTGTGCTCATTTCTCCATTCTCTTGAAGGTGAACTAATTCAATTTTGGCCATGAAAGGTGTATTTGTTGTTAGCATTTCACGATTAGGTTGGTTATGAAAAGCAATAGGGTTTGCAATTCTTTTTAAGGGTGACAATTTAAGACTATTTTTTGCTGTTTCATTGGGAACAGTTGTGCCTGGCTTTATGGATAAAGGTGGAGAATGTTCATAATTTGGTTTTATCAACAGTGAAGTTGACCGGCCCGGAGGAGGGGGGGGTGATGGGGATCGAGTTTCTACAATTGCTAAATCACAATGAATATCTCTGGTTGGGGGCTCTCCATAGTCACTAGGTTCTATAAGGTGCCGAGGCAGTAATGGCGATTCTGGAACTTCACTCTTTGGATTCTTTGTCCAATCACTTTTGCCTGGAATTTTAGAATTTTGAGGAAGATGGTCAGGGCGCTTTGGAATCTCTATGTCTATTTTCGAATCCAGATTATGAGTTGGACTTTGTGCCTTTTTGAATCTTGACAGTTTCATAGGCAGCAAAACTGGTGATTTTTCTAGGGTTGTTGGGCCAGATGATAAGGCTGCAGTAGACTCCCCACTATCTGTCATCTTAATTTTCTGTGGTGAAAACTTACTTCTGCTGGGTATTTTAGTCAAGTTTTGTTTTTGATTGATACCTGCATGAACAGTGGAGATGGAATTGGCCTTATATGATACATTGTACACTGGCTTCACTAGCTTTTGTCGCAGAGTATTTTGCAACAATGCTCTTCCAAAGTGTAAAGATTCACTGCATGTCATGGGGACAATTGTATTTTCATTCCCTCCATTATTCTGAAGAGTCCTTTTCTCGATTTCATCTTCAGGTGTTTCTAAAACAGTGTAGTTTCTAGCATCAGTTCCTGTCTGCAAATTAGTTATTCCCTGAGGTATAAATTCAATGTATTCTGCATTGGGCTCACTTTGTGGTCGGTTGATGGAAATTTCATTTCTAGTCACAGTGACTACTCCAGTTTGATGTGAACTGAATTCAATAGGCTCGCCATCCTCAGCATCAAATATTACAGTAGTGCATTCTTCAGAAGAAGTCTTTTTTATAAAGTTTTGTTGTTTAATGAAATTACATGTCTTTGGCCCAATATCTGACTGAGTGGATACTTGTTTTTCCTCTCCGTCAGTAGATACAAACTGAGAATTTTCTGTCCCTGCAAACATGTCAGAGCTCTTTGTATGCTTGTCAGTAAAGGGAGTTAATAACAACTCCGATGGACTTTTTTCATCACCGCTTTCTATATGTAATTCATCCATGACTTCATTGTCATCAGTATCTGAAAACTGTAAATTAAGGTCCTTCCAACCAAGATTAGCAGCACTTTGATCTAGCTGTAGTACAGGCAGCTTAACATTTGTGCATGATTTTACCTCTGACTGAAAATCATTGACAAAACTAGTTAGTTTTTCAGGTCTTTCCTTTGAATTAAAATATGAACCTTTTTCTGGTAAATGTTTCCCATTAGGCTCCCAACCAAATAGACTGTCAGAAATACTGTGGGTTAATTTATTACAGTAGAGCCTGCAACCTTTGCTTGGCACTTCATGCAGCAACACTAAAGATGAAGATTCATCATCTGCATCATCATGTGAATCTGAATCATAAGTGAAAGTTTTGTTGTGCTCGATGCAAACGCTCCCTATGTCCATTGGCTTACAATGAGTTTGTTCTTCATGGCTGCCACATTTAATTCCAGGGGAATATATTCCTTCATTGGAGTCCATGCAATCTTTGTAACCCCATTTTGATATTACTGAAGATGGTTCAAATAATATTTTTCGTTTCTGTAACTTCTTCAGCCCTTCCAAAATGTGGTTTTCCTTGATACGAGTTGGAGGCAGATCGCCTGTAGGACTAGAGAGGTTGCTTGGGAGTGAAGAACCAATGCTTATTCTTTTATCCCAGCTCATAGATGACTGTTAAAAAAATAAGAATATGCTGGTAAAAAAAAAGTAATACCTTTTATTTAATTGGTTATAAATTGCATTTGGTATTAAGTCTCATCTTGACAAACTGCTATCTTTGGAATTTATGACAATATTCTTTCTTAACACAGTATTTCATAGTAGTGTGAAATGGGGAGGGTGATTGGTGTGTGTAAGAGAGAGAATGTGGATGAGAGGGGTAAGACAGAAAGAGAGCAGAAGAAATTTGAGTGTGAAAGAGAAAGGGAATGTCTGAATGAGAGAGAGATTGGGAAAGCAGAGGGAGAGAATGAGGATAGTTGGCTTGAATTTAGGGGAAAGAGGAAATGAGGTGAGTGAATAAAAAGTGAGAACAGAGGATAGTGAAGGGGCTGTACTCATGCATGCAAACTTATGGTCAGGTGATCTGCCATTTCACATATGAGGAAAAAAAATAAGGGAAGACTACACAGCATATATAGTAAATACTGCATATTTACATGAACTCCAGACCACTATGACATGCTGGGCCCTGGGAGGAAACCTCACGAACCCTACTTCTACTTCTACATTAAAGTCTGTGAGGTAATGGGGCCCTATAAGTACCTAAGATAGGGGTTTGTTACTATTGTTATTATTAAGTGAAGAAGTGGGGTTGTTTGGGAAGTGGGCTTTGTATCCTGCAGTTAAGAACAGTATTAGCAGCTGCTCTTGCCTAGATGTGACTCAGGCAACCACGCAGCCCAGAAGACAACTAGGAAAGGTTCTGCACTATGGACCATTTATGGGTCTTTTCTTATAACTGATGCTTGGACTTGAGAAAGGAGAAGTCAGTTGTAGGTCTTATGTTTATTGTTTGGCTTTATATGCTAACAACCAAAAATAAGTATAGCAACCCAGAAAGCAGAAGAGATTTTATTTTTATTAACCAGAGAGTTTGGTGTCTATTACTGAAGGAAACCCTGAGCTCCCATACAGTCCCCAATAGTTTTCTACATGGAAATCTCCTCTCTTTCTGCCTATTTCAGCTTACCTTTTTGAAAAGGTAGGAAGCACAATACAACAGAAAATGCTTGAGTATGAACAGCAAACAAAAATGCAAATTGAGCAAAAGCTAGAGATAGGCATAGCTAGAAAAGAAAAGGCAATTTTCTTATAGTGAGATAGAGTGTGACTGTGGTACTTTACTAAATTATAGCAAATGTATCTTTACCTTAAATATTACAGAAATTTCCTACCCTTCTGACTGCATAGACTGTGGTCCCTTCAGGATATGGTCAAAGCTACATTTCTAAAACAACATTGGAAAAATTATTGAAAAATATACCATAGGGAAATATCTTCCTCCGGCAAGTTGATGCACTAGTTGTGACTTCATAAGAGTCTATGGATTCTACTATTCTAAACATAAAGCAGATTCACAGTGAAGGCCAAACCTCAATGTGATTTGTAAAACTTGCTTGGAATAGTTCTTGTTAAAATGTTTTGCGTTGTTTTAAATGACTGTGATGCTTGTGAAAAGTGCTGGAGTGAATGTCCTGAGAAAATAAAACAACCCATTTATCAATGGTAGAGGCAGTGGCAATGTGAGCATCTTTGTGCCTCAAGGCCTCATCGAGAAGGACCACCTCAAAGGACAAGCAGGTAATTCTGGGCCAGGTTCTCTGCTGTACCCAGCTTCTCCGTCTGGCCCCAACCCAGGGCACAGTTTAAAGCAGTGTTGCTCTAAGATCTATCAGTGGGCAATGGTCCCCAAGGAAACATTTGCCAGCTGAGGATAGCCAAAACGCAGAGTGGTCAAGCCATACCTCTTTCCCACCAACTACACATCCTTTCTCACTTCCCTGGGTAGGGGGCTGCAGGGAGGGGAGCATAGGAGCCAGCTATGCTGTTTTACCTTCCCTGGAGGCTCCTCAATGCAAACAAAATCCACAGCTAGGGGCATGCTCCTTTTGTGCTGCTTGAGCTGCACATAAATAGCAGAGCAGGGCCAAGAATCTACCTCGCAGTCTTTGAACTCTAGAATGCTAAGTGTGTTGGTGGTTTTTCTGAGATGATCAACTGTCTACTGGGTACTTTACTCACACCACAAACTTCTTCCATTGAACATACATAAGATGGTAACTTTCAGTCACTATTTACCAGGGTTATATCTAGGGCCCTACCAAATTCACGGTCCATTTTGGTCAATTTCACGGTCAGAGGATTTTAAAAATCATAAATTTAAAGACTTCAGATATTTAAATCTGAATTTTCATGGTGTTGTAATTGTAGGGGTCCTGACCCAAAAAGGAGTTGGGGGAGGGGGTCGCAAGGTTATTGTAGAGGGGGTTGCAGTACTTCTACCCTTACTTCTGTGCTGCTGCTGGCGGCGGTGCTGTAGTCAGAGATGGGTGGCCAGAGAGCGGTGGCTGTTGGCTGGGAGCTGCCACCAGCAGCAGTGCATAAGTTAGGGTGTCATGGTATGGTATTTCAACTCTTACTTCAGAGTTGGGCCCTTGACAGAGGTGAAGCTAAGCTGGTCCGGTCCGGTCCGGTGAATCGGTAAGAAAGTGCCGACCGTACTGGCTGGGCTGCTTACGATGGCGGGGGGCAAAAAGTGCAGCTACCCAGGGCTCTGGTGGCGATTTAAAAGGTCTGGGGCTCCCGGCCGCTGCTGCCGCCACTGCTCCTGGAGCCCCGGGCGCTTTAAATTGCCGTCGGAGCCCCGGGGCTCCCAGCCAATGCCACTGCTACCCCGGGGCCTTGGCAGCGATTTAAAGGGCCTGGGTCTCCCAGCTGCCACTGCCACCACCGTACCTGCGGCTGGAGCCCCGGGCGCTTTAAATTGCTGTCGGAGCCCCAGGGCTCCTAGCCAATGCCACTGCTACCCCGGGGCCTTGGCAGCGATTTAAGGGGCCTGGGGCTCCCAGCTGCCACTGCCACCACTGTACCTGCGGCTGGAGCCCCGGGTCCTTTAAATTGATGCTGAAGCCTCGGGCAGCGGGGGCGCGGCAGCGCTGAAGGGCTGGCTGGAGGATTTTGGCCCCAGCCCTGCCCCTTCCATCTGAGGTGCCATCCCTCTGGGGGCCCAGAGGCCCCCCCAACCTGGCCCAGGACCCAGCCACCCTGCGTATCAGTAAGTCATTTAAGTTACCTTCACTCCTGCCCTTGGTCAGCAGCTGCCACTCTCTGGCCACCCAGCTCTGAAGGCAGCAGCACAGAAGTAAGAGTGGCATGGTACGGTACTTACTTCTGTGCTGATGCTGGCTGGGCGTCTGGCCAACAGCCACAGCTCTCTGGCCGCCCAGCTCTGAAGGCAGCGCAGAAGTAAGAGTGGCAATACTGTGACACCCCCTAAAATAACCTTATGACCACCCCCCCGCTGCAACTCCCTTTTGGGTCAAGACCCCCAATTTGAGAAATGCTGGTCTCCCCCATGAAATCTGTATAGTATAGGGTAAAAGCACACAAAAGACCAGATTTCATGGCGGGAGAGACTAGATTTCATGCTCCGTGATGCGTTTTTCATGGCTGTGAATTTGGTAGGGCCCTAGTTATATCTGAACCTAAGAGCTGAAAGTTTCCACTTCCCAAATCCTTCACCCCTTTACCTCCCTAGTCTAGCCTCTCTCAAAAAGCCTACTTTGAAGTTAGCATGCTTAGAAAAGGAAACTAAATGAAACATTCTGACAAGAAACCTGGAGAAAATCCAAAATTGCCAAGAAATTGCTGTTCAGAGAAGAAGCCTACCATTCAATATGCTCGGTTAATGCAGACACAGGGAGAATAGAAAACGATAAAAAACAATATGAGCTCAACTTGCTTTACCCTTTTGCACTGGTGATGGTGATGCTCCCAGTGTTGTGTGCTAATTCATCATGCATTAGCACTTTGCATTGAGGTAACTCAACAATTAGGGTCAAGGGGCTAAGCTTCCCTATATGATTCAAGCTGAAATCTCTCCAACTCTTCTATTTAAGCCCATTAGATCACATGAGACCACCTTTCTGATCTATTTTTTTCCTATGCATTGTGGAAGCAAACACTTTCAGTTCATATGTTTCCTGCCTCCTAAACCATAACAATATTTTTTTTAAAGCTGCTAAATATACCAAATTCTACCCTTGATTAAATCCAGGAACCCAAATGAAGCCAGTGTGGCACAGCTTGGCCTCATGTGTAAATGCACAGACTTTTTTTTGCATGTTGTACTCTGTAGGCCAGGGGTGGGCAAACTACGGGAGCAGCTCGATGCAGGGTCAGGACAGGCAGGCAGGGAGCCTGCCCTGGCACCAGTGCGTGCCGCTCCAGGTAAGCAGCGCCGGGCCGGAGCCCACACCCCTCCTTCATCCTGCACCCCAAATCCCTGCCCTGAACCCCTTGCCTGCACCCCAATACCCTGCTGCACCCCAACTCCCTGCCCTGAGCCCCCTCATAGACCTTACACTCCTCCTCTGCCCCAACCCCTTGCCCTGAGCCCCTTTCTGCAAACCGCACCCCCTCTCACACCCCAACCCCCTGCCCCGGCGTTGCATGAAATTTCCCCACCCAGATGTGACACTCGGCCCTTGTGCCAGATAGCTTAAGGAATAAAGAAGGCCTGAAGTTTGTTCGGACAGCTCCTCTCACATTCTCACATTTCCCCCCACCAAACTCTAACAAGTTTGATAATCATGTAAAGGGATGAAGGGGGAGAAGATTTAAAGGGGGAGAAGAAGAAGAAAGGCAAATAGTTCAGAAATTTCTGACTGCTCCATTCCGCTGGGTAGGAAAGATAGAAAATGAAGACCAGCTTGGCTTAACCAAAAAAATAAAAAGGAGTCATATAAAAAATGGAAACTATGACAAATTACAAAGGATGAATATAGGCAAACAACACAGGGGCAAGATTAGAAAGGTAAAGGCACAAAATGAGCTCAAATTAGCTACAGGAATAAAGGGAAATAAGAAGACTTTTTATCAATACATTAGAAGCAAGAGGAAGACCAAGGACAGGGTAGGCCACTGCTCAGTGAGGAGGGAGAAACAGTAACAGGAAACTTGGAAATGGCAGAGATGCTCAATGACTTCTTTGTTTTGGTCTTCACAGAGAAGTCTGAAGGAATGCCTAACATAGTGAATGCTAATGGGAAGGGGGTAGGTTTGGAAGATAAAATAAAAAAAGAACAAGTTAAAAATCACTTAGAAAAATTAGATGCCTGCAAGTCACCAGGGCCTGATGAAATGCATCCTAGAATACTCAAGGAGCTAATAGAGGAGGTATCTGAGCCTCTAGCTATTACCTTTGGAAAATCATGGGAGACAGGAGAGATTCCAGAAGACTGGAAAAGGGCAAATATAGTGCCCATCTATAAAAAAGGAAATAATAACAAACCAGGAAACTACAGACCAGTTAGTTTAACTTCTGTGCCAGGGAAGATAATGGAGCATGTAATTAAGGAAATCATCTGCAAACACTTGGAAGGTGGTAAGGTGATAGGGAATAGCCAACATGGGTTTGTAAAGAACAAATTGTGTCAAACCAATCTGATAGCTATTTTGATAGGATAATGAGTCTTGTGGATATGGGAGAAGCGGTGGATGTAGTATACCTAGACTTTAGTAAGGCATTTGATACGGTCTCGCATGATATTCTCATCAATAAACTAGGCAAATACAACTGAGATGTGGCTACTATAAGGTGGGTGCATAACTGGCTGGATAACCATACTCAGAGAGTAGTTATTAATGGTTCCCAATCCTGCTGGAAAGGTATAACAAGTGAGATTCCACAAGGGTCTGTTTTGGAACCGACTCTGTTCAATATCTTCATCAACAACTCAGATATTGGCATAGAAAGTACGCTTATTAAGTTTGCAAATGATACCAAACTAGGAGGAATTGCAACTGTTTTGGAGGATAGGGTCATTATTCAAAATGATCTGGAGAAATGGTCTGAGGTAAACAGGATGAAGTCTAATAAAGACAAATGCAAAGTGCTCCACTTCGGAAGGAACAATCAGTTTCACACATACAGAATGGGAAGAGACTGTCTAGGAAGGAGTACGGCAGAAAAGGATCTAGGGGTTATAGTGGATGAGAAGGTAAATATGCAAAAAAAGCAAATGTGATTCTGGGATGCATTAACAGGTGTGTTGTGAGCAAGACACAAAAAGTCATTCCTCTGATCTCCTCTGCGCTGGTTAGGTCTCAACTGGAATATTGTGTCCAGTTCTGGGCACCGCATTTCAAGAAAGATGTGGAGAAATTGGAGAGGGTCCAGAGAAGAGCAACAAGAATGATTAAAGGTCTAGAGAACATGACCTATGAAAGAAGACTGAAAAAATTAGGTTTGTTTAGTTTGGAAAAGAGAAGACTGAGGGGATACATGATAGCAGTTTTCAGGTATCTAAAAGGGTGTCATAAGGAGGAGGGAGAAAACTTGTTCATCTTAGCCTCTAAGGATAGAACAAGAAGCAATGGGCAGTAAGGGAGGTTTAGGTTGGACATTAGGAAAAAGTTCCTAACTGTCAGGATGGTTAAACACTGGAATAAACTGCCTAGGGAGGTTGTGGAATCTCCATCTCTGGAGATATTTAAGAGTAGGTTAGATAAATGTCTATCCGGGATGGTCTAGACAGTATTTGGTCCTGCCATGAGGGCAGGGGACTGGACTCGATGACCTCTCGAGGTCCCTTCCAGCCCTAGAATCTATGAATCTTGTTTCAGATGAATTGAGTTAATAAATGAAACAAATCGATTTGCTTTACCCTTTTACTGCACATCTTTCCATCATTCCAAGTGTAGGAGGAGCCACTGGAATATTCACTGCAAGCACTTGATAGAGAGAGTTCACTGCTACTACAACTGCTCCGGGGATATAGGCGACTGGGCCCTGTCATATTTAATTGACTCTGGCATTTCAAGGCAGGTATACTGGATTTCACATTTTGCTGGCATTCCTAAAACACAAGAAGAAATGCAACAATCTTATGGGTAAAAACAGATCATTTTCTTTTCTACCTGATTGATTTAGTTAATAGGGCAAAATGCAAGTGTGCCATTTATACTTGCATAATATTCCATTAGGATCTGCTAAAAATTAATGAACAGATGTAAAATAAAAAGAAACAATGTAACGTTTAGCTTTATTAGAACAGAAAAAAAATATCAATCCCTCCAATTATTTTTATTTATTTACTGTGGCTTCAGTATTCTGCTGGTCTTTCTGCAAGGGTATTTTGAGTCTGTTTGAATTCTGATGTAGATATTAGCAGCATGCTCCAGTAAGATATCACAAACTAAGTTATAAGAGTACAAGTACATCTTGACAACAGCATTATAGCCCCACAATGTAACAGATGAGGCTCTACCAACTGGACAAGGTAAATTAATTTAGTGTCCCAAACAGAATGTCCACCGAGAATGGAATCTCTCCATTACAGTCTAATTCTGGTTTCCTATCTAGTCCAAAGCTTTGTCTAAGAAACTCTCTGATGTAGGACAATCCATCTTTGTGTCACTCTCAGACAGCTGAAGCCTCTTGCTTATGCAATTTATTGACACTTTATGGCTGCCTTTAGTACTTGGGTAGTTATCGCCCCTCTCCAAATGCAATTTCAGCTGACTGTGACTAAATGCCAGCTTTGAGGAAGAGAGTAATGAAGAGCAGATAGCACGTTAGGTAAAATATTAAACCTTTGTAGGAGTATCTAGGATGTGTTTAATTTGTATTCAAACTAGTACTCTTGTGCCTAACAACGCTAGACTTTCTTTAACATTAAGTGCCTGCACTGTTATTCTGTTATGATGATATCCTCTAATGCCATATAGAATCAGAAACTTTTTTAATTACCAGGAATACCAAAGAGCAACACTACTACATTTTTTCTGAAAGTTGGCTTAGAATTTCATTATAACTAGAAAATAACCTCACAACCAAGCCTTAAGCAATATTTATTGATTTCCATTTTTGTTTATAGCCTGATGTAGTTTTGCTTAGATGGGTGTTTTTACATTTATATCCCAATAGGATACAAACAAATCTAAGGTTATATAATACATGAGCAGCTGGCAGAACTGTCAAATAGATTCAATGGATGTATAAAATGCCTCATAGAAATCTCTGGAAAATATTCAATTTAGAGACCGTTCTCCATATACTCTGTTCCATTCTGGGTTGCTTTTTGTGTGTGTTATTTCCCCCCATTTATTACTACAAAGGCCGTTTGGCTGAGAACACAATTTTTATTGCTGAGGAGTTCGTCAGCTACTGCTGCTCATTCCTCAAGTGATATCATAATGCTCTGTCTGTGACAAACCTAACTACATGGAAAATCATCACTCCCTGTCATGGACAAAACCCCTGGATGGGAAATATCAGTGAGCAGTAGCAGCAGCGAGTTTCACCTCAGGGAGTTATCGACACATGTTCTCCTAAGCAGTGAAAGGGGCGCAGAAGGACTGGCCTTCAAACTCTCCAGAGTGCCAGGTAATACACAGAGCACAGGCTTCTGCATTTTTGCAATAGAGTCCTTTGGCTTTGTTGATACATCTCTCTCTCTCTCTTCACCATTGGCATCATTCACTCCCTCTGCTGTCACTAGTTCCCCCTCCTATGCCTGCATCCTCCCCTGCAGGCAGAAGGCATGGAGGCCAACAGTAGCATTGATTTCTGCTTATTATGGCATTTTAGCTGTGGTGCTAGATAAACATACAATGTTCGGTGGCTGCACTCTGGGTTCTACCCCATATAACAGGCCAGACATGTCCAAAGTGCCTAGTACCTGCATGGAAGGGCTGCTGTAAATTCTGGGGAAGGGGAGCACATAGCATGCTGCAGAACCCTCCCTCCCCTCCCTCCACCTTCTGCTGCTTTGCAAGCCTTCCCATCCCATCCCCTTTTCCCCTTTTGTGCCTTAAGGAGGAGAGGGACATCAGGTCCTATGATTTCAGAATAAGAAGCAGATGGACATCTAAGCAAAAAATATTTTCATGTACATACCCTTAATATTCACAGCAAGGAAGATAACATGGAAAACATTGTGTGCATGACTAGAATTCTTTCCAAATAGAATGTTCTCCAAACTTTCTAAATTTTAAAAGGTTGGGTTTTCCTTCTATGAGCTGTCTAATTTTTCTAAAAATTCTGTTTAGAAAACCTTTAAAGATTATATTTATGATGCATTAATTACATATAGTTAACTTGCACATTGGTTAATTAATTTGAATTGCATAATCTGACTTTTCCCCCCTAATCATGACTTCTAAACCATCACCTTTAATGAAATTAGAGTACAAAAGCTCTCTGTATGAGTATAATTTAAACATGTAATTGTTGTTAGAAAGGAAAGACAACTGAATGAATCAAACAATTGCAGAGAGAAAACTGCATACTTAGAAAAATCTAACCTGAAGGCTAAATTACAGATTGTATAGAGGGTCATTAACATCTCTGTGAACCTTTGAAACAATGGCTTTCCACTAAAATATGTATTATTATAAAGGAGATTACATTTCTGATGACACTTTTATACTTTAAGATGAAAGGCACAGAAAGGCTCAGTTTTCTGTTCTCATCCGCTTTATTTCTCTCTCTTTATGTGACTTTTGTTTTTAAAGCTACTTTTCTCTCTGCCAATGAAACATGAAAGCCCTACTGGTTAAAGTTTTGCCAAATAAGCACAAAGCTAACCCCATCTTTAAAAAAATAAAAAATAAAAAAAAAAACTGCAGAGACCATGAATTTTTAAAAGTTCATACATAATATATCATAAAAGTAGGATGAATAATATGGTGCATGGGCTTTAATAAAAAGCTCCTTGACCATTTCTCAGAGATTCTGAGATGTAATCAATACCCAAAAAGGTATCTTGGGGACATTGTCAAGATGTATGCTTTTTTTTGCAAAGAGTGACACTTTCTGTGTACTATATCAACCAGAGACATGATATTGAATTTCAGAGAACAGAAGAAAGGAAAGTATTGTTATCTGTCTCAACAATGGCTCACCCATGACATCGCACTTCACAGACAGAAATGAGTGCTCCAAATGAGGCACTCAAAGACAGCACAAAGACTCACATGTATCTGAACACCAGTAGTTCGTGATTGTATCAAACTTCTGTTCCTTTCTACATCTGAAAGCAAATCCCCAGACGAGAGATCTAAGATGCGTGAATGCAGTTTCTGGCAGAAGAGAATGACCAAAGCATAAACATTTGACAAATATGCAACAGATCAGCATTTTAAAAATTTCAAACTGTGCAGTTAAATTTCAAAGGAGAATAAAACCCTGTGGTAAAAAAGCACTTGTCCTAATTTGAAAGTTTTCCATTTTCTGCTTACTGAGTCCAGGACTTGACGCACGAAGATTTTTCATCCAAAAAACCCTGAACTTTTTATCCCTGAGACTGTTTCACAACTTATCATGATTTCACATGCAACAATGACAAAGTAATAGGACCACAATCATATTTATCCATAGAGTCTGGCAAGTTTGAATTAAAAAAGTATAAAAATGAATGATGAAATTAACATTTATAAAGCAATCAACACATTAACCTTGTTTTATTTAGCAGTTGCTACAGCCTGAGTGATTATAAAAGTGACCCTATTTCTAAATGGCATTGATCTTGTGAAGCCCTGCCTTGCACACATTTTAACTCAAAGTCATTAATGTCATCTGTTAGGAACAATTAATATGAATAGAAAATAATTGCATCAGGGAGCAAGGGACTCAGAGGATTTTGTGCATTAATATTCACATGCTGTTCAATTACATATGCAGTCCTTTATTTCAGTTTTGCTTGGAAAGCCTGCTAACCTGGTGCCATTTCCCCCATATTAATCTGTACACTAATTACCAAGGCTTTCTGTGTAGAATAAGTCTAACTTGTTTTAATTGCAAATGTATGATTTATTTGAATGTTGTTTCTTGACCAATGACTTCAAAAGAAAAAAATAGCAATATCTGCTGTCCAGCTGGTCATGTGAGCCAAGCTTTTTGATTATAGATACTTGGGATCTGATCCACAGTCCACTGAAATATATGAAAAGGTTCCTATTGACTTCAATGAGCTTTGGGTCAGGCCCTCTGATAAGATCCTGCCCACCCTCCCTGAAACTACAGAAGAATCAAGACATTGGAACTGCTAAGTTCATGTTGTGTGTGGCTGTGGGTGCTGGATACGGGTGAAGGAGAGGCTGCAGAAAACCTGCCAAGGAAACTTGGTACCTTGGGTTACGCTGTGTAGGACACACCCTGTGGGAATGTGGAGACTGTGCAGTGGGGCAAGGCAGTGGACCCAGAAACTGTTTATCCATGGGTCCACAAATATTAGTATGAGGAGGAAGCAATAGCTTGCAACCGCTAATCCTACCTATATCCAACTGGAGCAGTGGCAGAGCAGCTCTACACAGGCTTCTGCAAACTGGGACTGAAGCTTCAGCTCAGCACCAGATGCAGTGCTCAGCCTGCTTATCAGGCACTCACCTCTACAATTTCTTCCTCTGGAGAATGAATCATCCAGAAATAGACATCTCTTCTTAAAGCCTTTGCTGTTCACATCCACTATTGCAAACTGACTTCTATTCCAGGCAATTTAGTACTTTTAACCACTATTTATTAATTTGGGAGTAATTTTCCAGGAGTTACATATTCATTTAGTTTTCATTCAGTGTTTTGTTTTAACTGGTGCTATCATGTTTCAGTAAGATTATGGGAAACTATTTGAATTATGAATACTCTGTATAATCATATTTCCTATAACATAATGTTGAATAGAAGACACAAACACTTTGCATTCAGTATATTTTTCATTATAAATATTTATTACATCCAGTGTACATGTCTTTTAACACAGTGTCAGTTATATCTATTCTCCAGTTATTGAATGTGAACCATTTAAAATATTGTTATTGTAATTGCAGGCTGATGTTTGCCCAAAATTTAAATACTGACTAGTTACACCTTCCAAGCTCACAGGTTTACAATAAATTCAAAGTTAGCCTTTGACTGAAAGTCTCCCAACTGTATAGTTGAGCCACCAGAAAATTCAAATTGGTTCAGACACAGGAATCTTTGATGCCATGCAAAAGCGTTGTTAGGTAGGGCCCTTTGAAAAGGAATGTCTTTCCTCCAAAGCGACCAACTTCCTGGTCTCTCCTTGCAGAGGATTTTTAGTGCAAGTTTCTGTACTTTAAGCCATGCATTAGACTGGAAAATTAGGGATGTGTGAGGGGAATGGACACTAATGTTTATTTCCCAAGAATACATACTGGAAATACGACTTCAGGAGTTTTACATCCTGAAGACTTGCTTCAGAGTTTGTCAGTCCCTAAAAATATTTTGAAAATAAATATTTTATTGTACATGAGTTAGCAATACAGATGGCGGTAAATAAAGAAGTGAACAATATAATTTGTTATAACAATAACTATCACATGAAACTAAGTACACTGCTATATCGTTCTTGTGAAACATAATGCCAGCTCACTCAGCGTACTAAATCAGCAAGAAGAAAATAAAATCAGAAAAGAAAAAGAAATAATTGCTCAAATAACAACCTAAAATTAATTTTAAAAAGTAAATTGTTAAAAGTTATAAATTATTGGGCTCAATACAAGGGTAAATGGGTGACATTTAATGTCCTATGATATACAGGAGGTCAGACTAGATGATCTAATGAACCCTTCTGGTCTTAAACTCTATGAGCCTTTAAATAATAAAAGTAAATCAGCAAAATAATAGAGAAGAAAGAAAGGAAAGTGGGTTCTCAAGATCTATAATACTACTACATATCTGTATCAAATAGACAAATTAAGTAATTATCATACTGGAAACGTTCACCATCATACAAATCACAAAAGGAATTTGGGGGTTATAATGGATCACAAATTGAATATGAGTCAACAATGTGATTCAGTAGTGAAAAAGTCTAATATCATAATGGAGTGTATTAACAGGAATGTCAAATGTAAGACTCAGTGGGTAATTGTCTCACTCTTGTAAGCTGGAGTATGTTTCCAGGTCTTGGTGCCACACTTTAAGACAGATGTAGACAAATGTAATGTGGAGAACTTCCATGCATGAACTTCCCTTGCCTAAATAGGAGAGGCGATCGGGTGCATACGTGGCATCACCCTTATTGTCCTTGAACAGCTGTGGATCGAGGCATACATGCATTGGAATGGGGGAGTCCTGAGCTGGGGAAAGTTATCCTCTCACCAGCCCCTATGCAGAAAACTCAGGAAAGTTAATACAGCATAGGCTGTATCAATTTTTACAGAAGTTTTTTTCTTTTTGGTTCCAAAGTTCCTATAGAAATAAAACTTTTATGAAAGCAAGTTTTTATTTCTATAGGATCTTCGGAACCAAAAAGAGAAAACACTTGTGAAACAGTTCTATTTCCCCATAGC
The DNA here is from genome assembly GCF_016161935.1 of Mauremys reevesii. Taxonomy (NCBI): domain Eukaryota; kingdom Metazoa; phylum Chordata; order Testudines; family Geoemydidae; genus Mauremys; species Mauremys reevesii. Next base: position 60,826,530 of record NC_052633.1, on the reverse strand, counting down.
AGATAATGTGACAACCCCACCCCCAAAAAACCTATAATAAACACTATGATTTGGTTTATAGTTGATTTAATAGGAGTTCCTAAAGATAATGTCTCCATTATGGAATTAGATCCTGCTGTCTTTCTGGGCATTGCACAGAATGCACAGAAATGTTTTCAGGGAGACAAGGGACATCTTATGTCTGTTCCTTGCAAAATTAACTTGATTTGAACTCTCACCAAATACTACTCAACCAAAATATTAAGCATGTATTCTTCATATGCTTAATACTCAGAAAGAAGGGGCAAATTATGTGTAAGGAAACACTGAAAATAAAAAATGTAAAATGGATTTCAGGCTCAGAAAGTATTAATGGATTTTTTTTTTTTTTTTACAACAAATTTACAAACCCAATATGGGGCCTGGCAGCCTTCTAAAGAGACCAGCAAAATTGGTCATGTATTGGAGTATTGAAGTGGGCTTTAAAGAAAAAGAAAAAAAAAAAAAAAAGATGCTTTTTTGCTTTTTTTTTTTTTGAAGAGATGTTGAAATGGTTCTATGTTCTTACTGCAGATCTCACTGTTCTTAATTATAATATTATGAAATGTTGGAAAATTTCTGAGAACTACTCTTTCTGATCTACAAAAATGTATGAATTTATTATTATGTATAACAGTTAGCTATACTTACTTATTTCAGATCTTGGAAGTTATAAATCTAATGGAACATTGAGAATTAAGTCCTGCTTTTCTACAAATTAATTACTGTACTATACTCCACTATAAACAGAATTTAAAAAAATACTTCATAATCTTAACTTTTCAGTTTAAACAAGAAATTTTCATAGTTTATAATGGCAATAGTGACTTCCATGCTGGTCATTTCCCCCAGTTAACCAGGTGGGTTAAGGACTTGCATTCACCTCCTCTTGCTGCTTATGAATTGCCAGGAAATGCAGTGCCACAGTAATGCTGTTCTGTTTGCATATGCTCTTTCGCAATTCTTTTCATACTGACTACTGATATTACCTAATGTCATTTCAAGGGCACTGCTTGGTCTAAATTTTCAAAGTTCTTTTCCTCCCAATTCTCTAACAACATCCTTATTATTTATCCTGACATTCTACCCTTACCTCCAACATATGCCATTCCTCTTAATGATTTGTAGAGGCCCTTTTCCAAATTCCACTGTCCACCGTCCTCTTTACCACTTTTCAGAGATCTTTCTACAAGAGCTGAAGTTCCCCAAAGAGTATTAATGGCACATGCATGTCTATTTTATAAGATGCCTCCTCTGCTTTTGCTCCAAAGTGGAGACTGAAGTAATGTGACTTTCCACACCAGTAGTTCCAGTTTCTGGGAAATAAAATGTGGTCTTATCTTGTAGGCTGCACAGAAAAAGTCCAAAGGTATATCTCACTAATTTCTGTGCAAAGAGACCATCAGTAGAAGATGAGGAAATAGCATGGCTCTCAGTAGCAGAAAAAAAAGTTCAGTTAAAAAAAAAAAAGCATTTTCAGGAGAATGAACATGAGGATTGGAAACTCACTTTTCTCCTGATCTTCTCTGTTAGGTGCCTGTAGCATTCTGAGTAAGTGTCCACATTTAGGACAGTATGCAGCCCATGTTTACTGGAAGTAAACCATGTACCTCTGCATTCTGCATAATTGGAGTTAGATCTTTGCTTTTAAATGTTGGCCGGGTGGGTGGAATATTGTCTACAGACACCCTTCAAATGGCATAGAGTATTTTGTAACAAACATTTGGAGACACACAGCTCCTCAGTCCTGAGGATACATAAGACAGAGCCAGATGCCAACCAGTCAATCTGTATCTGCAGAAGTCTCCCTGTCCATCTCCATCCCTGACATTTCCCCATCTTGCACCATCAATTGCCAGGGAAAAAAAGAGAGTGGGGTGCTTGTGGATAATGGGCATGGCCAGAGATGTGCTGACCTAAACCCTATCCTGGCCCCGTTATTTGGGTGCAGAACAATCATGGGGCTGAAAAAGAATGACAAGTTACTCACCTGAGGCAGCTGACAGAACATATGATAGGGAGTAGATCCACCAGGGGCTCAAGTGAATAACTTCTTCGGCTCACACCTGCATAGCAGGCCCAGATTTAAGCAAGGTACAGTAAAAACTAGAGTAAGAACCTTATCTTATCTAGAGTAGGAATCTTATATGACTCTAAGGCACCATAAAACTGATCATAAGGGGGAATGCAAAATGCAAGACAAAAATGGATGAAAATTTGCTCCATAATGTATAATCTTTTGTTTTTTCTACTGCTCTGAGTATTGGTTCTAACAGGACAAGTAGCTAATGACGATATTTGGTGATACTTGTAAAGGTCTATTACATGGAATCTGTTGTCTTGAAAATGCAATGAATGCCCGTGGTCTTACCTCCCATGATATTTAATACCAACATCCACCTTATCAGTGATTCAGGTTTATTACTTTATTCTTCTCTATAGCCTAACTAGTAGATTTAATAAAATTAGCTTGCCTTATAGTTTGTATCTGCAGAGTTGCATCATTATTTTCCTGTAGCTTCATCCTTATAGTGGCTTTTTTGTTTGTTTTGTTTTCTAACCTACAGTAAGTGAACCCCAGGATATGAAATGTCTCATAGTGATATAAGCAAGCCGTTGGAGATTGTTATTTATTGGTCTTACAAATAGCTGTTTGAAATGTAAGGAACAAAATTACAAGCTTACAATATTGTTCAGTATTAACAGTGGGGAAAGTTATACACAAAATAAATATTAAAGGATTAACTGTAAAATACAGTTCAGTAAGCCAAATAATTTCTTAGTATAAAAAAGAGCTTCCAGCTATTACAGAGAATTCATCAAGTCAAGTGGATTTCATTTTGATTTTCTATTAATCTAGCAAAAGTATTTCCCTGTTCAAGTTTTAATTTGTTTATTTCTCATCCCCTCCCCTCCCAGGTCAAGATGAAGTTGTTAAAAACTAAGTCTGGAGATACAAAAGATGCCAGACTAAATTCAAACCCACCCTTAATAGTGGCTTGTCAGTTTTGCTGGCAAATCCTCCAGGTGAGTTTACTGAGCCTTAACTGACAACATTCAAGACAAAGTACAAGCATGTGATATTACAAACATTTGTATGGAAGATTACGTCAGAAAATTTTGTTAACAAGGCAAATCCACCCCAAAATATAAAACAATAGTTTTGTGTCTGCTTCAGATTCTACAGACTTGTTACAATTTGTTGTAATCAAGCCTTTCAAAGATAGGCAAAAGCAGTGAATTAGCTTCTGAAGTACTGAGAAAGCTGAAAGCAAAAATTCCTAAATGTCCTAGAGTGTAAATTGTGAGGTATTAAGCACATATTTGATGCATAAACATAAATAGCATAATCTCTCTCTGTATTCTTCAGTTGCCTGTGTTACTATAAGCCTAAAATTATTCCTCTTCCAAATCCCCCTAGTTTTATTAATTTTTATAAACTGCTTTAAATAAAAGCTACACTGAAAGATTTAATGTAATCCTTTCTGATCCTTGCTTTCATTTTATAACTATATCAGTGTTTTCAAGTCTTGAGAACTCCAAAATATTAGTTCTCATTTTAATAGCATTAAGTTAGGTGTGTGTAAATACAGCAGCAACGATAAAATCAACTAATTTGTTTTCTTGGGAAAAATATGTATAAAGTTCCCTATGGTTTATAATTATTGTAGAGTCAACATTTTACACCAATAACCTGGTAATCAGTTAGCCAAAATGTAAACCATTAATGCAATTAATTATTTCACTGAGCTCACTGAAGTCTCCTTGAGTATTTCATGACAGCATCTTTCCTGAAAAATGCACTCTGAGGTGTTCAACCCTCCTATTAAATATCAGTCTTCACTTTCTGTGCTCATTTGTCTCACATAAAAAGCAGAAAATACTTTTCATAAATACTTTTCCACTGATCTAAAATGAATGAAGTAAATTTTCCTCCCACTTTATTGTATGATGGCCAAAATCACACAGATGCAGCAAGTTATGTGTATATGAAAAATTGTAACATAGAATTCTGCAAGTTATGACACCTTATCTTTTTTGATTAGCCACAGTTTCAGAGACTTTTCATTTACATTTCAGGGTGGTCAGAATCACTCCAGAATACCATTTTATGCTTCTAACTTTTATGACAAGGAAGAACTATACCATTTATCTTTTATGACCCGCCTTACAGAAGATATCTGTACTTTAACACAAAAAGGCAGGCCTGCCTTTTATTTTGCCAGGGTGCCCAAGTGCCGTACTTTAACATATGAATGTGAAGTGCTTCGCTATTGTTTAAGTTCCATCTATAAAATATGCGCAGTATAATATAGAAGTTATTTGATTATATTCTATTAACTAATTTCTATCTTATAACTAGCTTATATCAGGATAGCCAGTGATATATCATGTATAGTATAATGTAGTGTTGGCCTTTGTCTTTGTGATTCTTATAGTTTTAAGCTTCTTTTCACATTCACTTCCTGACTCTATCACTAGAACCAAAAATCATCTAAAGGAATTAGGCAGACCTCAATACGATCTTGTTATTGACATTTATGTTGATCAATGTTGGCTCTTACAGAATTGGAATCTGCAGATCAATTCCCTTATTAGATTCTTTCTCACTGCTGCCATGATCATTTTATCACACAAGCTGCTGCTATCAAATGCTGTTTTATCACTTTATAATGGGATAAGCTAAAGCTTTCCTCCACCATAGAGTTAGAAATGAAAACTGTTTTGAATCTCAAGACCATTTCCTCAAGTATTCAGAAATATCTTAATCATTATGTATATTTTAGAAGTTAATTTAAACTAAATTCACATAACCCCCCACAAAATTATTTCTCATGCTACAATTCCAACTTATTTCCAGGGGAAAAAGTTAATAATTAAGGGCCAGAGACTGGCATGAATCTCGCTCACTCTTCGTCTGTATGTTGAGTCAGAGAAGTAAGTGAGCCTAGGAATGAAGGGATTTTCAGTAGAGATAATGTCAGGAACAAAAATTCTGATGTCTGGAATGAAAATAAGCACATAATTCTCTTTCTCTCTCACACACTCACACAAACAGGGTACGGGACAAAATGTATATACAAGGTTTGTTGCAGTTTTATGTCTTTAAAATTTGTATGGATAATGATACAAAATGCACATGTGCCTCTGCAGGAATGGCATTCCAGCTCCTATTAAGAGAGGAATTTCTCACATTAATTTAAATCTCTGATAAAATAAATTAGCTTTTTTATTGTCAGGTTGAACTATGAGACTACGATTGTTATGTATTACTTCAATCCAGGCCTTAATGGTATTTTAGCCCTGTGGTGGGCAAACAGAAACTATTTCAAGCCTTCCAAAGGCTATTAAAACATGTGCAGATGTCTGGAAAATTAATACTATTATCTAACTCTAACCTTTTGCCTGTAGGAGGAAAAAGAGAGACAAGGCTCAAGGAAGATATTTTAGATCAATAGACAGCAACCGAGGAAGGTAAGCACTGCTTTGCTAGCAAGTTCAGAGGCAGCAATCTGGTATCCCAAATAAGTGTTATATTACGTATTCTCAATAGATTCCTTCTTGCATAGTTTTAGCTGAAATCATTCATTTATTCTATAAAAAAAATCAGAAGAGATAAGCATCATTTTCTATAACCTTCCCTCACTGCAGTTTCTCAAAGCCCAGTACGTTAGACACTTAAAATATTAATTTATTTACATGACAAGAACATGAATTTGTCAATGTTAATGTTGAACAAGCCATCTTTTCCTTTCCCAAAATGTTCTGCATTTTGAAAGATGTTTTTGTGTATCTTATTGAAATGTCACAAACGGTGGGGCAGGTTGCTGGGGGAAGGCAAAGTTGTAGAGGATTTCCACAAAATGTCCTCATTCCTACTTTCAAGGCTTTCATAACTTTTTAATAAAAGTTCTCTCTCTAACACTGATCAAAATGCAATGTTTTCTGCTCTGGAAAAGTAATTCCAAATTTTGAACTTTTATCAAGGTTCTGTTAAAAAGCCTTAGAGGTCTGGACTGAAGGTGTTTTATTGAACGCTTTTTCTTTAAAGCATCTTTTGGAGGATGGACAAACTGGATTGGAAATAATCAAGGGCAGTCACCCAGTTGGTGTAAATTGTCAGCTTCACTGCTCCAAGGGCTCCCTGAATCTTTTTTTGTCTGTTTCTATAAATGAAGATTCTGAAGTGTTCAATTAACTCTTTTCCCCCCAACTTTTTGTTAAGGTCCTCGAAGACCCAACGTAGAGTGAGAAAACCTAATCTTGTGGAATTTCCAGCCCAAGGCTAATTACCTCATGGAAACACTTATGCACTTTCCCATAATTACAGGACAGTAAACATTTGCAGGATTGGACCACAATTTTGCAAACCCAAAGCCTTGAATAAGCATCCCAACTTTGGCTGTTTATCTGAGCCAGACCCAAATTCAGCATCTTTAAGGTTTAATTGTCCTGTTCCAGTGGTTCTAATAAGAGGTTTATTCTATAGGTTACAGGATTAAGACTACTGGATTAAGCGAAGAACTGGGACTCAGGAATTCATGATATTTAGCCTATACTCATTTCTGACTGCAGTATGGACTTGAATATGTCACTTAACTCTCTGCTTCCCCATCTGTAAAACAAATATAGTGATATTTATCACAAAGGAGTGCTGTGAGTAGAATTGGGAAAATAGTGGAAAAATCGATTCTCTAACTTGTTCCCTAAATCTGATTCACTATTTGATTCAACCAAGCAAGGTGCCTTTTTAAAATTCCCTTTTCCATGAACATTCAAATAGCTGGGGGGTTTTCTCAGCTTAATGATGGAGCTTCTGTTCATGTGCACAAGTCTATTCAGATGCAGATATGCACATTCACACCAGAAGTCTTTGCTTGACGACCTCATGTATAAAAACTGGCGTTGAGGTTTTGGGAATGAGGATATTAGAAGGAAGAGACTGGGGGTATGTCTACACTTAGAATGCTGCAGCAGCGCAGCTGTAGTGCTTCAGTGGAGACATTACCTCTCTGTCCCTTAAGGAAGGCCATATGTCAGGTTACTGTCAAGTAACTCCCAAGGACTGGTTTACAGAATAGCATTTAAGGTGTCCTTTAAAAAACAAGGTTATATTCTTCCTCAGGTACATGTACAATATCTGAAGTCCATAGACAAATGTACAGTATGCACAAGCCTTATGTACACTGGAGGTGGACATATAAGGAAGAATTGTAGTCAACAGAAAATAAAAGAAAACTTGAAAATGATACACATCAGTTTTTAAAACAATAGAATACTAAAGTTTAAAATCCAAACTCTACAAAATGGGTGTAGAATAAAAACAATTCATATCAATGACTTTGTAGTTGAGAAAGACTAAAGAGTGGACATCTCTCTGAGATTTCTAAAGCGCTGTTATTAATTCAAGATGTCATTATCCTGATATGCTGGTTTCCATACTTCAAATGCAGTCAGCAAGAGTTTAATTCATAACGTTCAAGATGCCCTTGTATTCCACACAGGACACAGACAAATCACCACTCCTCCCAGTATCCTGACAAAGGTGAGTGACTAATGAAACGTGGCTTGCTCACGTTTAGAGACAGAAATTAATTTTAATACCATCTAAAAATGCAAAAAAATGAGAGTTAAGTCTAGCAATAGGCTGCAAAATGTTTAACAACAAAGGTAACTTTTCCCTTCAGCCTGCTCTTATCAAGAAAGAAGACAGGTGGTAATTTAAGAGTTAAAGCACTAATGGACTCTTCAGTTTCATTGAGCATCTATGTGCTGATTTTATCTTGCAATACAGTATTTCACATCCTCAGCAAAGTCAATAGAGATTTAGTCAATAGTGTCACAGCCTTTGGATGAGGATCTGAATTTTACCAGTATCAAACCATCATTACAGAGGATAGGTCATATGGGAAAGAAAGGAGCACATTAGTAAAATTCAATACAAAAAGATTGGGTTGTTTGACTAGCTGTTTCATGACTCATTATGGATCACATTTCACTTTAACTACTACCCCATCTCTTCTTACAACTGTGCAATATATATAATAGTATACTAAGTATACAGAATATATGCCAGGGAAATGATTTGTTTTGTAATAGATGGCAGCACAAAATCTTATAGAATAATCTTGTGTGTTAAAATCACTTAACATAACTTTAGTTGGATTCATCTGGTGAGAGTACATGAAGTTTAATTTAAAATCTCTAGCAAATCACACTGACTTGATAAAAGTTTAAAAATCTTAAAATGTAATCAAGTATAACCTTTACTGGCATAGACATTTTTAGATAATAGAGCCATAGGTTTGATTTTGTTTCACAACCCAAAGTTCTATCACCATGTTATATACAGTAGTAATGGAAAAAAAGAGATACTAAAATAAGTGAATTTTTCAGGGAAATTTTCACATATTCATTTCAGTGATGCTACAGGTAAATTAATCCTCTATTTTATTACGTCAGCCATTAATTTCATATATATGCATATACACATATTACACACTATTTTTTGAGCAGCAGGCCTTTGTTTAAATTTCAAAGTATTTTAAGATAACCAAAATAAATACTTCATATTTAGCAACATTACTAATAATGATTATACTTCCATACTGTTTTAGAATTTCAGTAGATTTCTCTTTTACCATAAAGAACAGAAACCCTCTAAATCTTTGAATCATTTAATTTTATGCATTCTGTTGGAATTTCATTTGGGAGTTATGGAGTGTGAAATATGCACCATGATGAGAAAACAATTATCTAGCACACCTGTTGCTTAAGCATATTGTGTTTAAGACAGTCCTGCAATGGCTATTATTTTATTCCGCTGCATAATTTCAATGAGGGGGCTTTAAAAGTTGATCCGATGACATGAAATTATACTTTTATATGTAACACATGGCTAGTGCTTTGCCCACTGTGATAACATTAGAATGATGCCTGTTTTCCAAGCCAAACTAATTTTCCAGTCTGCACTCCAATGAGAAAGATTTCTCAGTTTTAATGGGAAACAGAAGGAGTCTTGGCCTAAATATACAAGTTATATAACAAAAAGTGAAACAGGATAATATACACTGAACACAGAAATGCATCAACTGCAATATATTTACATCTATTGAATCTTTGATACTGTCCCTGTCATAAAATTGATGGTGATAAATCTGTGTACCATCTAGGCTGCATTCATTACGAAAATTCCCCACACTATTCACGTGCATTTTATGTAAACTTAAAAAAAAGGTACACAAGTAAATTCTACTGCTTTCTATTTAATTAAAACCTACCCCACTCCAAACAAAGAGCTAATTCAGTACCACAGCCCCAAAGAGTAAAGAAATGGTCTGGAGCTGGTCATAAAAAATACAAAAACAGAGCTCAAAGAATTTTCACACAGTTCAGAGCCTAGAATAAAGGCTGCCTATAAACAGCTTTCACTTATACTTTGACCATTTACTCAGGGATTTACATGACAAGTTAACATCTTGCATTTATGTTCAGTAAACACAGCAGGCTGAAAAACCAAGGTGCCCCTGAGTCAAGTGGTTGCTTCTCTTTAAGGAAGGTGTGATTATGAGGAACAAAATATAACGGTAGAGAACAAAGAAAAATGTATCTTTTTAATGCTTTTATAAAAAGTTTAAAGTGGAGGGCTCCTCTGAAAAGAAACTGTAAAAATGGTAGCGTAGGCTTTCTTGTTTCTTGCCTTTCACTGATTGCTACATTTAAAGTGTTCAGTTTACAAGAATAATGATATTTTTTCCCCAATGATTATCTCTGCATACTCACCTTGGTCTACCAAAGCAAAATTGGATTTTTTCCATTGTGCACATCACCATCAGTAATAAAATCCTTACACTCAGGCAACCCCACTGTCTACAAGTTATGGCCTCCGTGTATCCTCACTGACAACAATTTGCCCCCTTGGAACTTAGTAAACAATTCTGATGATGATGGTGAGGCGTAAGATGGAACGGAACCTACAGCTCACTCAGTCTCAGCTGTATGTATTGGCTTTGCTGCACTAACAGAAGTAAAAAACAGTAATATTTTATTTTTGTCACTAACAGCCTAGTGTAAGTGCAGTCCTACTGTTCTCTTGAGGCACACTTCCCCTGAGTAACATCCATCTTCATTCATCAGGACTATGCCCACATATATCTTTCAACTGTTATAATAGATTGTATTCCTATTTCAAAATTATTTATAAATATTACACTAAAGACCATTTATATTTTGCCTCAAAACCGTTTACTCAATTTACTGTTGGTAATCTTTCCCTGGCAATTTATTGTCAGTTGGGCAGTGGACAAATCTTGCTTTCAGAGGCTGGATCTGAAAAGTGCCTCCATAAAATATCACAAAACCTCATGATTGTGTAGACATGGAAAAGCCTTTTAATGCTTTTATTTGTCAGTCCTAAAGGCTAATAATCTGTGTTACAAGGACTTGCCAAGTGCCGGCTGTTGAATGTCATTTTCACTTAAAAGATTTGTCATGTTCACCAGGATTATATGCTTGGTGAACTTTGTTCATTTGGGGGTGGGGGAAGGGGGAGAGATCAGAAAGACTCCAGATGCTGAAATAGGAGAAGCCAGGCATGACAAGAAGGAGATCATAGAAACATATACATTAGAGATGGAACTGATCTGTTAGATCAGTTAGTCCATCACACTGCTGATGAAAGACTGTTCACTATTGTACATTTATCAGTGCTATATCCAGTTTAGTTTTCAATGTCCTAAGTGATGAGGCTTCCATTTCTTCCCAGGGGAAACTACCACAGTATAACACAACTCATTATCAGGAAGATTTTCCTAATACTGAGAATATGCCTATATGAATATGACTTTGATCCAGAAAAGCACTTAACCAAATACTTAATTTTAAGCCTGTGATGAAGATTCACTGGGTTCAAATTTCCAGGATACCGCCACTGGAGAAGTTGGTCATTGACTCTCTAATCTGTTTCTTTTTATGTGAGTGATCTCTTAGGATTGAATTGGTCAACTGTTCATCTGATCAGTGGGCTGTACTGCTAAGGAAGATGAAAGTCTCAAGGCAGGAGACCATCAACCTGGAGCAGAGGGAAACAATCCTATAGTTGGGACCCACCTTCCAGATGAAGTCATGATATCCTCTTGCTTTGAGGATACCCCTCCAGGCACAGGGACTCCAGTTATTATGAAGGGTTGGGCAATAGTAGTAGGGGATTTGATTATTAGAAACATAGACAGTTGGGTCTGTGAGAACTATGAGAATGGATGGTGAATTGCCTGCCAGGTGTGAAGGTAGTAGATCTCACAAGAGATCTAGACAGCTTTATAAGCAGTGATGGGGAGGAGATGGTGCTAGGTAAGAGATTAAAGTCCAGAACTGCCATGGTAGCATTCTTTGAAATGCTTCCTGTTCCATGTGCAGGGACACCAAAACAGACAGCGCTTCAAGGTCTAAATGTGAGGATGAGGGGATAGCATATGGAGGAAGGATTTAGGTTTATAAGGAACTGAGGAACTTTTGGGGGAAGTAGCAACCTTTACAGGAGAGATGGGCTTCATCTATCCAAAATGGAACGACCAGACTGCTTACACATAAAATAAAAAAGTTTACAGAGGATTAGAGATTACAGGGGCTGGGGGGAAATTGACAGGTGAGGAGGACCACCTGGGGATGAATTTATTAAAGAGGGGAACACAATATAGTAGAGAAGATAGGAAATAAGTAGGTAAAGTACAGGTAAGAGATAACAAGGAACAATCACATATAAAAGAGTCCCATTTAAACATAACACATAAAGGCAAGCAACTAAATATAGACAAAATGCACAAATACTTATATATAAATGCAAAAAATATAAATACTAATAGGGTGAACTATAGATCTTAGCATTAAATATGAATTTTGATATAACAGTCATTGCGGAAACTTGGTGGAATAAGGATAATCAATGGGACATGGTAATACTTGGGCACAAACTATATATAGGAATGACACAGTAGGTACTGCTGGTGGGGGAGTGGTATTATATGTTTCAACAAAGCATAGTCAAATAAGGAGAAAATCTTAAATGAATCAAACTATATAACATATCTGTAGGAATAGAAATTCTATGCTTCAATAAAGAGTACAGCAGCAGAAATATACTACCAGCCACCTGCCCAGGATGGTGACAGTGATTGCGAAATGCTAAAGGAGGTGAGAGAGGCTACAGAACCAGAAAACACAATAATAAAGGGTGATTTCAACTATCCTTATATTTACTGGGTAAATGTCATCAAAGGGCATGATGCAGAGATAAAATTTACAGACACCATGAATGATTTATTCTTGGAGATGCTTGTCCTGGAACCCACAAGAGAACAGAAATTCTTAATTTAGTCCTAAGAACAGCACAGGATCTGGTCTAAGAGGTAACTATAGTTGAATCACTTGGTAATAGTGACCATAATGTAATTAAGTAGAAGGGAAAATACCAGCTAAACCCACCACAGTAACATTTAACTTTAAAAAGGGTAACTGTCCAAGAATGAAGATGCTACGTAGACGGAAATTAAAAAGAGCAATCACAAGGGTAAAATGCTGCAAGCAGCATGGAGAGCACTGAAAAACACCATAATAGGGACTCAGACTAAATGTATACCCCAAATCAAAAAAGACAGTAGGACTACAAAATGCCACCATGGTTAAACAGCAAAATAATGCAGGCTGCTAGTGGCAAAAAGGCATCCTTTAAAATTTGCATGTCAAATCCGAATGAGGAAAATAGGATGGAGCACAAACTCTGGCAAGTAAAATATAAAAGTACAATAAAGTAAAAAATGAATTTAAGAAGCAACTTGCCAAAGATTAAAAAACTAACAGTAATTCTTTTTAAGTACATCAGAAGCAGGAAGTCTTCCAAACAGGCAGTGGGGGCACTAGACTACAAATGTTTTAAAGGTACACTCAAGAAAGACATGGCCAATACAGAGAAGCTAAATGAATTTTTTGCATCAATCTTCACTGCAGGTGATGTGGGGGAGATGCCAACATTAGAGAGATTCTTTTTGGGTGACAAAGCTGAAGTACTCGCCCCAACTGATGTGTCAATAGAAGAGGTTTTAGGGAAAAAAATTATAAACTAAACCGTAATAAGTCACCAGGACCATATGATAGAGTTGATAAAGTGTACTTGGATTTTCAGAAAGCCTTAACAAGGTCCGTTGTTAACGAAACCAAGTAGCCATGAGAGAAGAGGCCTTACCAATCTATTAGAATTCTTTGAGGAGGTCAACAAACACGTGGACATGGGTGATCCAGTGGATGTAGTGTATTTGGACTTTTAGAAAGCCTTTGACTAAGTCCCACACCAAAGACTCTTAAGCAAAGTAAGCAGCCATGGATAACAGGGAAGTTCCTCTCATGGATCAGTAAATAGTTGAAAGATAGGAAACAAAGGGAAGGAATAAACGGTTGGTTTTCACAGTAGAGAGAGGTGAACAGCGGGTTATACTGCAGGAAGTTCAGAGCCTTGAAATGGTTGAAACTTAAAGTTATTGATCTTGTTCCTAAATATGCCTTTAGAGTGCAGATATGCATGAGGTGGGGTCTAGATTGTTGGCTTGCCATCCAGTCTGAATTATACAGCTTTCAGCACATATTGGTACGGTTATTTAAAATGGTTAACTGTTGACATCCTTTTCTAGCAATATAAGATGATCTTTGGGTTTGTTTTCTCCTCCTCAAATATTTACTTTTAGAAATACCTACAAATTCTGCATATTCAACTGGTAGAAGCCAACATAATGTCTCTTTTAACCATCTGTATTCAGAACATCATGATGTCTCAAGATGTCTGAATGTAAAGTCAGATTCTGGGCCATTCATTTCATCCACTTCTGTCAGGTCTTAAACAATTCATTGCCCTATCTTTCTTCACATATATAATAATGTTGTTGGAGCAATTTACCCCTTTCTGCTAGGTTGATAACTATTTCCATCTAAGTAAGTGTATTTCTTTTCAAATACATATTTTAGAGCACACTCTTTGAATTGTTATAGAAGTCAATACAAAAATAGTTATTACCTACATTAAGATGAGAATTTAGCAGTCTGGCCACAGCAGTATGGACAAATTTTAGGTACACAATAAAGCAATACGGGAGATCCATGGAAAATGAATTATACTAATCCAGACAGATGTATACAAGGCATAAGTGGATGTTTCAAAAGTCTTCCTGCTTTGTTCTAGAGTTGTTAAAGTGATATTTGGAGTGAGAGAGATAAAATGACAATTAAAAGAGAGTTTAGGAGCAGAGATGCCCTCGGTCTTATGATTAGTAAATTATTTTATACTTCCCATACTCTATGCAGATATCACTATTTATTTAATGAAATAAATCCAACCAATAAACACTAATTCTACCACTTTGCACTTATTTAACACCTTTCACCCAAGGATCTCAAAGTGCTTTAATAACATCAATGATAGTAACTTTGTTTACGAAAAGATAAAACAACATTCTTGAGAGAATTCAGCTAACAAATGTATATATATGTACCTTCTAATGTAAAATTGTTATTTATTTAGGCCTTTACTTGATTATAGAATGCCTTTGGTATATATGGCAGGCCAAATCCTGTCCTTAGTTATGTCTGTGCAATTGTATGAGTGTATGAATTTGGCACTACATCTTCTATAAAGAATTTTTCAATAGACTGGCTTTTTCTCTCATGTACAGTGGGTTAAATCAGAAATAACTAAAATGAAATTAGTGGAGTTACTCTGAAGTAAAAGATGTGTACAACATGAGATCACAATCAAGCCCAGTGTCTGTAATTCCATTTTCACCTGCAATGGGGGAAAAGGGCAATGACTGGAAGAGAAAGCACTGAACTCATTTCTCTGTTTCAAGAGAAATAAAAAAACCAATCTGAACTGACAAAGCAAAGCTGTGTGTTGGGGAGCAGCAGCTGAAGGATGGAGAAACGAAGTTCATTTTTAGGCAATTTTAGAAATAAAATGTTTACTTTTGCAAAGGAATTTAGACTAATTTAGAAAGACAAATAATGAGGCAGAGAGAAATACTGTAACACCAAGAATTAAAAATTCGTTCCCATATTACAGATATCCTGTGTTATCTTGGGCAATTCATCAGGCATAGGCTTCCTTCTTGTCTTCACCCTCTGCACTTTATCTCTATCTTATACATTCACGTGTTTTCAGCTACCATCTTAATACCAAACACTCACATATCTGCCTCTCACCTCATTTAATTTCTCTGCACTGGCCTTGTCTTCCTTGATTGCTCCTTTTCATCCAAGCTCAAATCTCAGCCTGTCTAACATTCCCTCCTGGTGTGTGGCTCACTGACAGAGTATATGTAACATGGCTAGCTAAAACTGAGCTTTTGAACTTTCTTTCTATACACTTCCCAAAGGGGCAGGTACATTATTTCCCCTCAACCCGCACCCTCCCGCAGGTAAAGGAGTGGGGGTCAACTGGACAGGAGCTCCATTAGTGCCATGGATCCTGGCCTTGGCTGTTGCTGCTTTTCAGGTGGCATTGAGTTGAAGGCATCTCTAAAAGGGGAGACCTCTTCCACAAGTCTGTCCCAGTGGGTCAAGGAGAAGGATGGTTAGATAACAGCAAAAATTAGGTGCCCTAGGTACTTGCTTATTTAGCCTACACCTAATGCCAACTCTATACATGACTTCCAGCAACAAGAAAGTGTGTCTCCAGAGAGTCTCAAAACAAACTCACCTCCAACACAAAGAGGTGATGGAACACAGACTGAATTACCTCCGGCTCCTGGAAACTCTGGTCTTTTATGTCAGTGTTTGGGTTACTTAATCTTTTCAAGATAGGAATGAGATTTCCCCCGTGTGACATATATTGCCAGCAATGGACACACCGAAATTTTTAGTGCCAAAGAATTAATGTAGCAATCTGCATAATCAAATCCCCCAGATAAACACAGTAATTTCTTGTTCCGTACTATCAGTCCCTAGGATTTAATGGATACTTATATTTATACAAAATTCGTGAAAATGTAATACTTAATAACTGTTTTACAATGGAGCCTTCTTAAAGTTGTTTTTTAAACCTCCCTTGCATGAAATTTACTAAATCTGGAGTAATCAGTTTTTCTTTTTGATCTGCATGTGAAACATGAGGAAAAACAGCACAGTGCATTCAGTATTATATAAGGAACATGTTCTGCACTCAAATTTAAATCACTTGTATCACATCCTTAAATGATCATAGTGAGTTATATTCTCCTCTTGTTTATAAGCAGAAACCAAACAGATTGTGAAGGCTTTGTTTAAAGTCAACTGCACTAAAATAACCCACGATACTGGTGATTCATTATTTTGAAAAGCATTTAAGTTCACTGATGCAAGATTTCAACACCACTGAAATGGAAGAAATCCATACTTTAATTCAAATTTGGTATGTCAAGAAATTCATATATAGTTTTTAAAGTACATTTAAATTTAAGTAAAAGAATGTACTAATGTCTGGTTGCAGAATAATTTGCAGGTAACATGCAATCAAGTCACTGGTGATAATGGTATACATGATAACTACAGAAGAAAACAACTAAGATTAACTCAGTTTTGTTCTTCCTCTGCACTCACTTATTTTGTAACTATTTAATTGTGAAAATAATTTTAGGATGAGATTTGTATGAAGATAGCATTGTACTGCATTGTATAAATCAACAATAAATAAATTATATTTACACATGTTTAAGTAAATGAGTAGCACAAGTACAACTGACTTTGAATAGGACTTGTGAGCCTAGGCTGGGATTTTCAAAACTCTCAGAGTTAGTCTCCTTTGAAAATCCCATCCCTAAGTTATAGGACACATGTTCCTAAGTCATTTAGATGCTTTTCAGAATGTATAAATGTGTATACAACATGTAAAGCGAAGACAGTTATTGATTATATAATTTCTCTAAAGTCAATTATATCTTTAGAGAATAAGAATAATTCAACTGGGGAATAGTGCTTAGTAAATGAAGGTGGATTTTGGACTCCATTCTAAAACACATGGATCATACACCCTGCCTTAGAACAGTGTTTCCCAAAGGGTGGGTCTCGACCTACCAGTGGGTCATGCAAAGGTTCCAAATGGGTCATAGGTGGCAGATCACTCTCCACCATCCCCTACCTATCC
This sequence comes from Mauremys reevesii, assembly GCF_016161935.1. Taxonomy (NCBI): domain Eukaryota; kingdom Metazoa; phylum Chordata; order Testudines; family Geoemydidae; genus Mauremys; species Mauremys reevesii. The sequence continues at coordinate 60,809,354 of NC_052633.1, read as the reverse complement.
CCCCAATGTCTCCCCTCTGCATTGGGCAAGGATTTGGGTTGCAGTGTCAGAGTGGAGGGTGCATGTACATTATGGAAGGTTACAAAAAAAACCCACAAAATGCAGTTGGGTAGGTCGCCTTAATAAAATGTTTTGGAATGTTGACCAGTATATGCTGGCTAGCCTGTACATATATCATATTAGTCTTATGTATATCATTCACACCATATATATAACTATGCATTAAGCAGAAATAGCATTAAGCACAAATATTACAGCAGTTACACAGCCTAAACTGGCTTATACTTTTACTATAATCCTACCTATTCACTTATGCCGATATTCCATAACACCGTGCTTTGGCTTAAGCAGACAGGAAAGTTGTCAGGATAAGGACATGTGTGTATTTTACCCTAGCAAGAGATAGACAGTTATTCCCACAGGCCAGTACTGGAATATCCCAAAGGAAGATGACAAGATATGATTGTTCTAACCCGGTACAAACCTAGAAGTTACCTTCAAACACCAGTACCTGGAATGCTAGTATCCAAAACAAAGATAAGGAAAGGAACAGAACAAGTTAATGAACTGGGACAAACTGATAGGCTGAATTTTAGTGACATGTAAAGAAATGTGTAACTTGTAAAATCATCCGATAAATACTATCAGCTGAAATGTGTAACTTTGTCCATGTAAGGTGAATGTGACAATGCTTCACAAGACAGCTTTCCAGAGACTAGTATCGTATAAAAACTATTTCCTGTACTATATTATTATTGGCTTATAGCAATAAACCTGACTGACAGTGGTTATTTGGTCTATTGAGTATATTTCATAATGAACCAAAATGTGGTCAAGGAATTGATTATACAATTTATCAACGGGAACCACTGCTTTAGGATGTCCATGTGCAGCTAAATGTGCAGAGATTCCACATGGAAGCTGCAAAGTGTCAGCTCCACAAGTTTTGAGAGAGTTGGGGTCTCCTGGTTGTTTGTGTATGTAGAAGGGACCATCAGAACACTTAGCAACCGCCCTTTCAAATAATTATGGTGTTTGGCCCCAACTCAAGAAAGCATTGCGATTCAGGCACGTATTTAAGTACATACGTGAGTACATTCCTGAATAGGGGTAACTTAAGCGAGTGCTTAAGAGCTTTTCTGAATCTGGGTTCAAGAGTACAGTGGACACTTTGGATTAATGTGGCAACCTCTATGGCAGACATATTGTTAGTTGCCTAATCTAACAGAATTCAGTAATATCATTTGGAAATATCTTTTTGAAAATCTTAAAGTCTCAGATGATGAATTAGATTCCATTGGGCAAATTAATTTAGAAGATGAGTTACATTTTGGTCATTCACAAATTTACTGTTCTGTTTTTCTGAAAAAAAATAATATTTGACACTGATCATCTTTATCAGAAGTCCTTCATTGTCTGAAATACAGTGACACTCTTCCTTCGATTTTTCCCAACGGCTCAAAATATGTTGATGACCTAGTTCAGTTGCACATCAGCAGTACATTTTGCTGTCAGATGGGAGACATGGAGTTTAGGAATAACAGTGGTACCCCTTCTCACGTGGCCAATAAAGACTAAGCAAGTGAAGTCAGAAAAATTCTGCAGATATGAAGAGTCTGCCTGCTAAACCATGGAGAGGCAACAGTGATAAATGTTACAAATTCATACAAGCTAGAAATAAAAAGACTTACTAGATCATCTACTCCTTCCTGCTACCAAGGCAGGTTCATTCTCTTCAGTACATTCCATAGCACTTGATGCAGTCCAGTTTCAAATAACTTTAGTCATAGGACTGACACCAGTTCCTTTGAGAAGATATATGACATCCTAAAGGCCAAATTTCATCATCACATACATGTGTGGAACACCTGGTGATTTCCATGAGTTTCATTCATGCTCTTACATAGGCCAAATTCTGCACTCTCAAGTACCTTTCTTTGATCTCAGTGGGAATTGTATACATATAAAGGGCAGAATTTGGACCATCTTTAAGAAGCTTCTCAATCTCAACCTAAAGTTACCTTCATTTAATTTCAACCCAGCTCATGGTCAGATTTTCTGGCTAATGCAGAGGTACGGCTAGACACTTCTAATGGGAAGGGGAACAAAGAATAATAGGGAAGATAAATGTAATTTCATATTAAGGGAAATGCCACATCAAAAGTAAATCTTCTGCCTTCCTGATTTTTCCAGGATAACAAGGAAGAATGGGAGACAGGTCACTCTACATCTGAGTTCTTGACTGTCTTGTCCCAGAAAAGGTAAATAAAATATTGCTCTGGGTCTATGTAATATATTGAATCACCACAACAAACATGGAGAAAGCTAAACAGTCTGATTTCTTGCTCATAGAAAATTATGCTTTGTTTACCATCAAATGGAATATTATGGAATTATGTGACCACAATTTTTGCCCCCCATAAGGAATAATGAACCCATATGTCATCCCATTTATCATCCTGAGGAGGCACCTCAAAAAGTAACTTATTCCTCAGATACACTTCTCTCTCCACATCTACACATAATGTGCAGCCAAAGTTTGGTGGTGTACACTTTCAATTTCAATGCTATCAGATGATAGATAACCAATTTTCTTCTAATATATTATGTCTATCAGTTGTCACTTCTTGCTTGCTAACATTATCTTAAGAAGATTAATATCATTTAAATGTATTGAATCTAAATTTAGCTGATTCCAGAGGCAAAGGTTTCTTCCTACCTGGAGAAGGAGGTCGGAAGCTGGTTTGATCCTTTGTTGGAAAAGCACACTTAGCATTCGATTCTGTTGTTCCAAATCAAAAACTCTTGTTTTCAGCTTCACACATTCTTCCCTCAGATCCTACAGCACAGGAGAAAATAGGAGGATTGAGGAAAAAATGCAGTGAAACTCTTGAAAATGCTTTATGGAATAGGAGGCTTCAGAAGAGACAAATGAGTACAATTTTCAAAATAGCACAAATAAATCAGAAAAAAAGATACTACACCATTTCCCTGATTATTTGATCATTAAAATGCAATATTTAAAATGCATGAAATCAGACATATTAGTTACATACATATACTTTTGGAGTGCAATGTCAGTTAGACCTTAGCAGCAGTGTGTTTTATTGTATTGATATGGTCATAAACTGAATCAGAAACAGGGGCGGCTCCAGGCACCAGTGCAAGAAGCACGTGCCTAGGTCGGCAAGACGTGGGGGGTGGCCTGCCAGTCACTGTGAGGGCGGCAGTCGGGCAGCCTTCAGCGGCATGCCTGCGGGAGGTCCGCCGGTCCCGTGGCTTCTGCGGCGGGTACGCCAAAGGCGCGGGACCAGCAGATCACCCGCAGAAACACTGCCGAATCCGCCGAAGGCCGCCTGATTGCCATGCTTGGGGCGGCAAAAAACAAAGAGCTGCCCCTGATCAGAAAACATTAAAATAATTATGTTGTTATAGAACTGGACTGTGTCTTTAAGCAAAGCCCTAATATACCATGGGGTTCTTTGTAAGCTACACCATTATAGGAGTAGACCAAGGAGTCATTATGCCTTGGAGATACTCCTCCAAAATCCACTCCCCTCCCTGCTTCTGCTTGCTCTGGAGTAGTACCAAGAGCAAAGTATACCACCGCCCATGCTGGCTCAGCTGTACTGGCTGTTGCATAGGGAAGGGCGGGGGGAGTGCCAAGGCTCTTCTCTTTCCATTCCTCTTCCTGTCCACTGGCTCTGGACTAGCCACTCTAGAGATGGCTTGGCCATAGACAGAGGTTGATGAGCCTGCTACAGCCTTGGCTGAGGAAGCTCATCCCAAGTTTTACAGGTTCACCCAATTCAATTGTCAATAAAGGGCTACCACTTGTAACCTGATGACCCTAGATGGGGTTGTCTGCAGCTGAGATTGTACTTGGGATCTCTGGTTCTTTAAGCATGAAGCCCTTGTGCCTGAGCTGAAAGGTCCAGGTCAATTAGCCAAAGGTTGCAGGTTCATCAACCTTTACCTTTCACTCACCCACCTGTAGAAGTGAACAGAGCGCCATTTATAGCCCACCTATACCCACCTCCAAGGGCTTGCACAGGGTTGTAAAAATGATTCTCACGCCCCTTTACTCCCTTAGGTGGCCACAAACCCCAAATCACAGTTCAGAACAGAGTGAACAGAGGTCTGATAAATTATGAAACCAAGTATGTGGGTTTTTTATATACCCAGCATAATTCCATACCATACAATATTTCAGCTGTCTAATTTTGATGATGCAGTTTGTAACTGACGGGACCAACAATAACTTTTTAAAGAGAAGCTGAGTAATTTAGCCCAATAATTTTATCTACTTTAAAACTGCTGTAGTCTAATGGGAATTGTTATGCTCTAAGATTTTTAGAACATGTTTATCACCTCAGCATCTAAGACACCAGCAAAGCACTTCAAGCATTGCTTAAGTTTAAATACATGAGTAGACCTACTGAAATTAAGCATGTGCTTAAGTGCTTTGCTGGACTCAGGCCTAAGTGCAGAGCCTAAAAGTTTGTTCTCTTTGCAGTCCCCATTCTGCTAGCAAAACATTAATCAAAATAAAGCACTTTACTAGACCCACTGTTTATGTAAGCACTGTTTTATGCTCTACTGCTGCAGCAGAGCCTGCTATCCAGATAGCTGAAGGAACATAACCTAATGAAAGCGTTATTCTCAGAGCTGCAGTGACATATTTGATGCCGGTGGTGCACAATCCATGAAATAGACATTAGCCATCTTGGTGGATGTTCCACCACAATTACAAGGGGCAGGGAGAATCAATGCTTGCCCAATTAAAAATGAAAAAAGTAATATGCAAATACATTTTAATAACAATTGCAAACAATAGCAAATGAAAAAAACAAACAAAAGAAATTATATTTTAAGGAATGGCTTTTGTCAGTGTCTGTAACCCTTTCATTGCTCAACTCTTCTGCAATTTCTGTGCTGTAGCAGAATGTGGTGACTTTTCTTTACACTGTTGATATTCCAATGGAACTTCGAACCTTTAAGTATTTGGTACATGGAACAAAACCAGGCACATATTCTGAACCACATGAGTATATCTTGCAATTGGTACATTTAGCAGCACACACGTATGCTGAATATAACATATTGAATCCATGTTTTGTACTGATCTCCCTCCAGTAGCAGGACTGAAGTGTTTGTTGATTATATAGTATTTTGGACAAAGCATCTCTCAAACATAAGGCTGTAAACTGGCCTGATGGTACAGCTTGGCTGAAAGTTTTAAATATCAATTTCCGATATTGGCATAGGACTTCCTTTTGTTGGCCATTTAAGGGAACACAGGATTCTGCCACAAAGTGGACTTCAGTAGGGTTCAGGCAGACTTTGACTCAAAATCTCTGCATAAGTTATACAATACAGGTGGCAGTCTTTTTTGAAGGACATGGCATCTCTGTGTTATAGTCAATATGAACTTCAAAAATCAGAAAGGATTGCAACTCTAGCGGCACTTGTGTAAACAAAAACTGCAGGCACATTTATTCCCACAAAAAGTGTAATCACTCTCCTTTTTTTTTTAATTTAGAGCGGCTGCTACCCACTGGCATTGCCTAACTGCCTTTATTTTTCATCACATGGTGGAAAACAGGCCTCCTGCTTCCAATATGCTTGTCCGTCAGTAGCGTTAACAACATATTGACCTGCAAAGGAGCATGAACCTGATGAGGTAGCAGCTCAGAGTGGGAAATTATAGTCAGAGTAGCCAAAGTGCCTGTCTACATCAGCACCAGTTCTTATCTAGAGTGTACTGTAGCCAGCACGGAGAATACAAAAGAGGTCACCACACAATGAGAAAACCTTGCCCTGAGACCATTGGAAACATGCTGAAATATCTTTAGTTACAGAGGTATCACTGGATGAATTATGAAGTTATTTTCCCTGGATACATTACCACAATAGTGCTTATTTTAAGTGGTTCTAAAGCTGTCCAAGTTATATATTTTGTGCCTTCTAAAATGATGAGGCAATGATATCTATTTGAGGTGTAGTAAAACCCTAAAGCTTTAATTCTCTGAGTGAAAACCCCTGCTAAAACGCTCATCTATTAACTTATATGGGACAGTGTTTCTCGTCTGGGGAAGCACAAACACCAAAGTCCCTCTTTACATGGCTTTCACAAATAATCAAAGAAATTAAAACTGAGCCCTAGCTGCTATAATGTAGTTTAAATACTGAGTTCACTGAAGAGGAAAAAAGCTTCATGGGAACTCACAATTTAAAACAACATTGCAGACATAGCAATGTTGCCTCTCAAACTTTTCCTTTTAAGAGCTAAACCTTGGAAGTTTATATGCCTCCAACTTTGGACTTTTTGCTCCAGAGCAAGAGTAAAATTTTTGGCACATTACCAAGCAAGATGCAGTAAACTGTTCCAACACTAATGCCATTCACAGAAAGGTGAAAAAAAGCATTAACAGGAAATTAACATAAGAATATTTATGTAAAGTAGCAATGCCTGGCTATATTAAATCAAAAGAATAAAATGATCAGTAGGCATGTTGTGTCATAATTAACAAACCCTGAAGTATATCATGATGCACATTGCTAATGGTAGAACTAATGGGTATTAAAAAAGTGATACTACAAATATCTCTCTCAGTACTGTAGTATCTGAGTGTCTCACAATCTTTAACGTGTTTATCCTTACAACATCCACTGCACTATTCCTTGATACCAGAACTATTCTTCCCCCAGCTGGGAAATGATGCTTTTCCTTTAAATTCTGGAAATCCACTGCCTTTCCTTTGAATACATTTCCTCTGTTGTAATGCTCAGTTCCTGTCCACACATTCACCATACACAGCGCTGAAGGTCACCTGTAGCACCAGATAACAGGTGGCAAGATTTTCAAGATCAGAAAGGGCAAAATTAAATGATCATGCGGATCCTAGAGCAGAGAATGTGGGTCAGCACTTGTCTGAAAGGATTCAAGTGCAGCAAGGTGACAAGCAAAGGTCAGATCTATGGAGCAATGAGCAATTCCATTATGCACTATAACTCCAATGTCACAATGTTGATCCAGATCTTAAGGAAAATTTAGACCCAAGCACCCAGCCACACTTTTTCAGCTGGACACTAGGGATCTCTGGAGAGGAGATGGAAACCTCACACTGGCTGCAGAGATATTCCATGCAGTTTACTCCAGCCTATTGTCTGGAACCTGCTTCTAGGGTGTTAGCCTGACCAACGCTCTCTAGCAGGAGTTCCCCACTGCCTACCTTTTCCCAAACCCCTTCCCCTGTGTTGCCACAAAGGAAACCACAGCAGAGATAGTTTACAAACTGTGCAGGGGATGTCACCTCCTGTGTGGGGCTTCAAAATACTGCCTCTCTCTTTGCCCAGGGGAATTACCTGGGTTTAATTCTGCCATGTAGAGTTAAGCCATCCGTGGATACATGAAGAATGATGGTTGATGATCTGCACAGAAATCAATGGGGCTGTGCAACCCACCCACCAGCAAACACACAAAACATATTTTGTGGGTTTGTCTCAAAATCATTTGCTGATTATCTGACTTCTCAGATTTCCCAGAGGTAAAACCTGCTATTTATAAGTGGGGAGAAAAATGCAAACAAATTTTCTGCATAAAAGGTGAAATTTTGCTCTGGGGCTAATTCAGGAAAATTCCCAATTTCACACATTTTCTGCATGCGCCTGGTAAAAAACAGGCCACATCAGAGGAATTCCATATGTATTATAACAAATGATATACTCCAAAAGTGCACATTTAAGACTGTAATTCCATCTCAAGGTTTCAGTGACATTGATAAATCACTCAAGCTTTGCTCTCTCAGTTTCTCTCATCAGAATCCCTCAGTGGAATCAGTCTTCTCATATACTGAGGGATGTACAGTACTTTATCCCTTACATTACAGTATGTACTTAATTTAAACAAAAATTAGCCCTTGTGGAGCAATTTCAAATTCACAATAAAACATACCCAGTATATGTTACTGTGCAATATTACTCTTCTTGAATCTTTGAAAGCTCTCAGCTTGTCTTCATGCCTCACTATGCCCCAGAGGTGTGTTATCTCACTGTGGCATGACTTGATGTGTCTTACTGCTTAGCTGCACTATGGTAGATTTATCTGTTTACTAGTTATTACCTGGATTTGTATAGCTACTACCTTTTGTGACTGACTTGAAGAGTCCAATTTCTTACACTATTGTCTTCCTCTCCTTTCTTATAAATGATCTCAATATGAACAGAGGTATGAGTACTATAACAGTTAACATTCATTAGCATTTAGAAGAGTACCCTCTTGATTCCATGGACGTTAAATTAGTTGGTATTACTCAGCAGTAGGTAAGCAGCTGTTAAATCCCATCAATACTCAGCAAATTACTTTATTAAATGTATTTAAATTCATTTTTATTATATCTGTACAAACTCCATGGTTCCTACGCGTTTGGGTGGGTCCATTATTGGGAAATTATATTGTCATCAAAAAATCTGACTCACAATGTAAAAGAATTCAGAAACCTTCTCTCTGCTTTTGGAAAACAATCACAATATTTCCCAAATTATAGACTAAAATATGGAGACTGAAACGCTAGCAAATATGTCACCATTATAAGATGTGATTTTGCTTTATGTACTCAAGGATCAGTCTTCCGCTTATATGTAGAATAGAAATAGCAAGAACAGCAAAAGTGCAATCTTCCCCACACTGCCTTGCCTCATATCTGACCTGCGTGGACCACCACTAGGCTTGAGTGTGCAGTATCATTTCCAAACCTATGCAGGGTGGAATTGTGGGTACAGAGACAAAGATATTGTTCTGAAGACATGGAGCTGAGGAATGGAACTGACAGTGGCATCTATGGAGCCATTTTGTAGTCACAGTTCCTGAGTGTAGGGCTTTAGCAAACATTAATTACCCCCTCTATATGCTCCCTCCATGGATCATCATGGTTTGTGAACATGGTGGCTACACTCCAGGATATTCCTGCATGGCCTATCTACAAATCCCTCTCTACACAGCTGTCATATGGCAGAGAGCTGCTAAAGAGCACAGTTTCCATAGCATGGGGCTGAAGCATCTCCTGTACATCTTCTTCACTACTCAGCCTTAGAATATCCGTTCCTCCGCTGTGTATATGGGAGCCTTCCATTGCCACTCAGGGAGGCACAGGCTTTCACCTATAACCCTTATATTCTGCTGAGAGCCAACAAGAGTGCCAAGTGTGATGGTCTTTTTCTGATGTCCAACAGGAACCGGATTGGGACATAGAACCAACTCATTTTGGATAGGACACAGAAAAGACAAGAGATGGGATGGACTGTCAGGCATTATTGACTTTAGCCAGGCCTACTCTAAGTATCAAATGGGATGAGGCTATATATTCCATTACCAATCCTCCGAGGTTCCCAGTCCCAGAATTATTATTCATTTTTGTTATTGGTAGAACACTTGTCATATTTTGACATTTTGCGGTTGCGTTACTGAAATGTGTGCACAGCATTTGAAAAATGTATCCCGCATAAAGACATGCAAACCATTGAATTAGAAAATGTATTTACAGCCTTTAAAAACATGCCAAAAATCAGAGAAACAATCTACCTTTTGAGTAAGTAGCGCTTGCACAACTTGGTTGGCTACCTGTAAGAAATAAATAATAAAATAATATAACTTATTATATTGATTTTTTTGGTGGAGGAGACCCTTTTCTGAGGGATCCCACTGTAAGCTATTTTCCCCCGGAATAACCTCCTGAACCCACTCCCTAAAGTGACATTGCGAGCGTATATAAAATCTAGGTTCCAACAGTTCCCCATTTCATACCAAACATATACACCCTAATAACTTTAGTATGACATTACAAATCTTTGTTTTGGTATTCTAGTCTAATACAGTCAAACAGAATACAATGTAAGGGTCAGGTCTCTCGCTGATGCAAATCACTATAGTTGAACTGACTTCAATACCGCTGCACTGATTTGCACCTGCTGAGGACGTGATCCTGAATGTTTTGATGAAGCTTAATTGTTTCTTGATTCAGCATTGGTAAATGGTACATTTATCATGACAGGCAGACAACAATAAAGTGCCACAGAAAATTAAAATACCTACAGTCATCAAAATATGGTTTGAAGCATTCACACCATAATGTGTAATTGCCTTGAATCACATCACACACCATTGATTAGTGGAACTATATATGCAGGAGGGAATTTTAAAATTTATTTTATACAAGTGTCCTCTCATTATTTACATTTTTGACATGGGGGAAAAATAAGTATTTTCTGCTGGTGATACTTTTGAATGTTTTTGATAAATGTTTCATTAAAAAATGTATACCCATAATCAAATGTCATTTTTTAAACTATACATGAACTGTCACATTTTCAATGTGTTTGTCCTGATTCCGCTCTGTATAAGTAACATAATCTTAGGCTTAAATCTCTGTGCACAGAATCTAGTTATGAGCTCTAGTCCATTTTAGCTTTCTAAAAGTTAAACAATACATGAGGCTGTCATTTGGAAGTACAAATCTGCCTTGCTGCCTTTACTGTTAGTGAATTTAAAAAAAAAATAGACCATTCAAGTGAACTGAGTCATGAGCAAAGAACTGAAGCTAATTCATTTCAGTAAATAATTCAATTCTCTAAAACCCAGAACTTTGATTTGATTCATATTCTCATAAAATTGCCTAGTATCTATTTTTTCCCCCAAACTGGTCCCTAATTTAAGGCAGCCTGTGGAACAATGGTCACATAAAATAGCTCAATACATGATTTAACAGAAGACAGACGAATACTGGAACTGTAATAACCCACAGGAATAAATATGTTATATTTTTTAAATCCATGTGTAGCCCTACAGGCTTTTAGAATCTACATCTGACAGTGTTCCTTCTGGCATGTACTTTTAACGTCTGTTTGCTCTACCTGAAAATTGAACAAATCACATCTAATACATTATTTCTTTACTTCCTGACATAGTGTTACTTTACCAAGAAGGACTAAAGGGTTCTTTGCAATGTGTACAAAGCACTTGCAACAGCATTACCTATGAAATTATTCTTACAGCTTCATAGACTATACAAAGAAGTGTAAATGGAATAATCTGCCGATTGAGGGGGGGGGGAAAGAACTTGCTGATGCACATTGGACAATTTTTTCTAACTTGAGTGCATGAACGTAGGTACCAAGGGTTTGTCTACACAGGGACATCCAGGAAAATTAATCTGAATTATCTAAAGGTGTGAATTTGAAGTGGTTTAGTTAAATTACATGAAAAGCCTGTGTGAACATCTTCATTCAGAATCAAAGTGGCCTTAATTCAGTTTAGTTTCATTCGAAGTGATTTAAACTATATCAAATTAAGGTCACTTTAATTTTGACCATCATCATCCATATAGGGATTTAATGTAGTTTAACTAATCCACTTCAAATTCACACGTTTAGATAATTTGGATTAATTTCCCTGGATATCTCAGCATAGACAAGCCCTAAATGAATGCTGCTTGATTTTCACAGATGCTAATAACCACAGTTCCCATTGACACCAGACTCCTTAGGCACCCAAGTCTGAATATTATGTCTACTGTCCCGAGATTTTCAAATCCAGACTCCTGACTGGCATGTCCAGAGAAAACTGAGAATTCAGGCTGAGCAGAAAGCCTGTAGGATAGTATTCTGAAGTAACTGTGGTTCATTTAGGCTTCACACAGAAGGGAGTCACCAAATGGAGTCATATCCAAAACCCTTCAAAGGTGGTCATCATTATGGGGAATTCATTCCTATGGTTAACATTCAAAGTGAAGTAATTGCTAACTAAGACTACTTTACACCTATACCATGCCACTCACCTGAGGATGTTAAAAGGCTTTCTGACATTAAGCCACACAACACACCTGTGAGGTAGGCATTGTCTGTGGTATCCTGAAACTGTGTTAATATTGCAAGCTGAACACTTTACATTGTAAGTGGTTTCCTGGTTTGCTTGCAGGCTAGAGGACAAGGATCACATAGATGTTTTTTGGGGCCCAGAGAAAAATCTGAAGGTGAGGCCCCTCACCACCCTTCTACAAAATGATCATGGAGACAAGAGTTTAAGAAGAGGAGAAGGACTGGAGGCAGGGGCGGCTCTAGGTATTTTGCCGCCCCAAGCACGGCAGGCAGGCTGCCTTTGGCGGGTTGCCTGCGGGAGGTCCCCCGTCCCGCGGATTCGGCAGCATGCCTGCGGGAGGTCCGCAGAAGCCGCGGGACCAGCGGACCCTCTGCAGGCATGCTGCCGAAGGCAACCTGCCTGCCGCCCTCGCGGTGACCAGCAGAGCGCCCCCCATAGCTTGCCTCCCCAGGCACACGCTTGGCGTGCTGGTTCCTGGAGCCACCCCTGACTGAAGGAGGTCAGAGAGGGCCAGGCCTTTGCGGTCGCTGCCCTCCTTGTGCTGCCTGGGGGATTAGGGAGGGGATGGGGAAGGCAGAGAGGGCCCAGGTCTATGAAGTCTATGCCTTCCCTGTGGGGCGAGGGAGGCTCTTCCCCGCATGCAGCTGGAAGGCCACTCCTGGTCCTGCCTCTCCCTGACTTCCACGCATGCTACTGGTGGGAGAATTTTCCCTGATTCTGCTCCTAACTCCAGGTTCTCAGCCTGGTGGGTCACCTCAGGCCAAGCACAATGATGCCAGCAGCAGCACTGGAATCTGAGTCACTCCGCACACTCTTAATGGGGGTGGGGGTGCCAAACCTGAGTGGTGCTGGACTCCTGCACCAGGCTGCAACACCTCTCACTCAAATTTGGCCTGGCTACTCTTAGCACATCTTGGTTTCTGCATGTGAAGTATTTTTTTTTTTTTTTTACAGAACTGTATCTTATATTTATGGCTTTGTGTAACATTTAGGATTTTCTAATTAAACAGACGCTCTGAGAGATATTTTTCTTTATTTTTTTTAAAGTAAAATGCATATTGAAGAAGCCTTTATATGTTGGGGGTGCTAATTGGAAATGTATTATGGTAATATTAAGATGAAATCATTTTAAGATTTCATCTACCACTGAAGCAGTCATTTGTACGTTTTCCTCTATATCAGTACAGTCAAGCTTGACAGAAATCTTACTGGTACAATAACGTGAATAAACATTATACTACTTCTTGCCAATAAACTGACAGTCAAATTCCTGAATAGGAAACTAGGATTAAGCATGTAACCTCAAGCCCATAAAGTACCGGAAGATAATCCTGTTTCTTGCATTATGTTTTACAGAGACAGAGAGATAGGTTTACAGTATATTTTTTAATTTTAAATGAGCTCTTTTTCTGGTTTGTGTAGTATTGGACAGTTCAGTGCTATTTACTTCCAAATATTATTCCAGAAATGTTCATATGTCAACTTCAGATAAAATAATAGAGATGGGCAATTAATTTTAAAAATCTGTGAATATATTAATAGAGTTCATAAAGGATTTTGCTTCAGTCATGTTCATATCCCTTGTGTGTTTTCTGTCTATGAATATTTGAGTTTGATTGAGTTTTACTGGTGAAAATGATTGGAGAACGTGAAATTTTAAGTCAGAGATACAGTATTCACCCTTGAATAGTGACCGATTGGCATGGCATGAATGAGGAAGAAAGAAGTACAAAGAATGATGGAATGAAGAAGGAGACAAAGAGAGGAGGAGGAAATGGGAGTGAGAAAGGCTGCACTCATAGGTGTTAAACGTGAGCTCAAGCAGCTATTTGCTCCTCAAAGAAAGGAAATAGAGGGAACTTTGATACCTTCACCTCTTTAGTTCTTGCATGGGGGGTGGAGGCAGGACCACTAACACTTCTGCAGAGGATTCTGTGTGCATAGTGGGGAAGCTTTGTTGTTGCCACCCCATAATGGCTAGGCTGGAATGATGCTGGAACTTCTTCCCCAGGTCGGAGCCCCACCCACCACAATTTTTTTTGCTGAGGTGGCAGATATGGCCAAGCACAGAGTCCACTGACGGGGTGGCAGGTTTACCCTCTGCTTGGGAAAGACCCTGGCCTACCTGGACATGGAGCAGTGGTTTGGGAAGAAGGGCCCACAGGACAGTGGCAGATTCCCTTGACCAGTCCAGTCTTACAACCATCACTACCCCAACTAGGGGCAGGGTGACGTCACAGGAGCACAGGCCCCCAGGATTTATGAACTGCCCTGAATCCAGCTTTTGAGTCTGCAAGACATGAAGAGGATGAAATACACCCTTGGTTCATAGCATTGCCCTTAACCGACAGAGATCAGAACATGACATGACCATGCATAATATGCATCATCTCTAGCTGATGCTGTGGCCATGTATGGTTTCCTCTGCAGTCTGACAAGGATGGGACGCCCACGTTTTTTGTAGGAAATTAAAAATAATTATTGTAATGGACCCTGAAACTCTCTTTCAGAGGGCTGATCTACTGCAACTCTGGGACTGATCAGAGCCTGCTGTTTTGAGGGACAACTGAGTCCCTTCCCCTCAGCCAACCAGGTCATTTTGGTGGCAGAAGTGAACATGTCAGACATCCTGGAAGGAAAGAGAATGAGGCAGCTGATCTCTGCTCCTGAGGATTGCAGAGGAAGCTCCTAGAATCTGGCCCAAACAAGAAAACGACCATGGAAGGAGCTCTTGCCTGTGAGAAGTGGAGCTTGTGCCTTGGGCCTAGAGCCATAAAAAACAAACGTTTTCCAACCCAAAAATGGACAATTTTTCATAATTTTTAAAAATGTTTTTATTTTTTGACCAGCTCTGCTGAAAATCCCTGGTTAGGAATAACTTTGTATCAGGGTTTGCTTGCTCCAGAGGGGTCCATGGGATCCAAGGCAATTGGAGCCACAGGGTCCCATGGGCATGAAAGGATTATTTCTTAACTGTGTTTATGTCAGATCATTAATTCTGTTTATTGTTTCTTCACTGAATTCACTGAGATTATCTCAGCAGAGAAGAAGAAAAGGTCCCTGTTTATTTTGTGAACCCTTCCTGTGAGTGCCATTCCTGCGTGAGCCCACTCAGTGTTAGATGCCCATGTGGCTGTCATAGTTGGAACTCACAGGGCTTGTCTCCGGGTTTGTGGTGAGGTTGTCATGGCTGCTGAAACCAATTTATGTGCATCATTGCTCACATAGGTCCAGGCCTATCTTGGCTGAGATAAGGCAGGTTACAATATCACTAGGAAGAGAGAGGTCAAAGGATTGGAGGTGGGGAAAGAGATGAGAAATAGAATGGGTAACAGATGAGGCGAAGAAGAATAGAGGAGATTAGAAATAACAGAGGCATAAGAAAAAAAGAAGGGAACACAGAAAAGACGAGAGGGAAGACACAAGAAAATGTACAAAGCAACAAAGAGTCCTGTGGCACCTTATAGACTAACAGATGTATTGGTGCAGCAGCCCTTGTCACTTACAGACAAGAAACACTGCCTCCAAGAGAGCGTTCAGAGTGGGAAGGGACAGATATGCCAGCGGGAGACCTGAATTACCTGACTTAAGCACTGAGAAAATAAAATCTGGAGCACAGTTTTAAAATTACTATTATTTGTATTGCAGTAGCATGTAGGAGCCACAATCATGGACTAGGACCCCTATGTGCTAGGCACTGTACAAATACACACCAAAAAGAGGGCTCCTGCCCCAAAACGCTTACAGTCTAAATATGTGGACCCCTTTTATTTTCTTATTGATGGGTAACTGTCTCATTTAACCCAGTGCTGAAATGTCTTCTGTAGCCACATCATATCCAAGACAAGAAGATAATAAAAAACAAAGCTTCACAATTTCATATGAAACTTATTAAATTCTTATATTCTATTCTAATTAGGTTCTTACACCACCATAATATCTGAGGACCTTCCATCAGTGCATTAAGGGATGTGACTAGTATCTGTCATATGTGATTTGTTCTCTCTCTCTCGTCCTTTCTCCAAGGGGAGAATTGTGTGTGTAGGGTAGTGGTTTTCTTTTTTAAATGCACAGGTTGCTATGTGTTGCTATGATGCAAAGTGTAAAGGCTTCTGTCTATCTGAGTTATAGACAGACAATCACAGATCTGGTTAAAGCCAAACTAGACAGAGCATATGATGGTGAGTCCAGACAACCACAAAATCCATTAAAACCTTTTGGTGGGCCATATTTTATTTGTTGGTTTGTGTTTGTTTTAAAGAGGCTACATATCCTTCCACAGGGCAACAACCAGTAACACCAGCTCTTACACGAGTTAGGCAGCCGCAATGGCCTGAGCATGCTTTGCTTCCAAGTAAAATTGCAGCTAGCCAGTGCCATCCACTACAGGAGCAACAGAGCACTCTCACAGCGGCAGCGGCAGCAGATCACAGCACTGCAGTGAGATCAGGAATTTGGGGAGGGAATCCTCCCTTTCAGCATGAGGATTAATGTAGTGGGCAAAATAAAACGCTCTGACAGGCCAGTTACCCATGGTTTCCCTCCACCCCCAGTGGTCACCAGCCCTTCTCCCCTTTCCCTCCCACCCCCCTGAGAGGGGGGCCCTGTGCAAGGTCACAGAGTGCACATTGGTTAAGCTGGGCCTAGTGCTAAGCACCCTTCTTTCAGGCTAAATGGAAGGAGCAGTTAAGTCCCTTTATGTAATGAAATAGCTGAAAACAACAGAAGCCATCACTCAAGGCAGTGGGCTGCATGGGGAGGCCTGAGCAGATGTGAGCTGAGGGCTCCCTGATTTTGTGTGTGTGTGTGTGTGTGTGTGTGTGTGTGTGTGTGTGTGTGTGTGTGTGTGTGTGTGTGTGTGTGTGTGTGTTTGTTTTAGAGGAGAGACAGTTAGCAGACAGTGAGAGACACAGTCACAAGGGTGGCCCTGAGAGCAAAACAACAGAGCCTCTAGGGCTGGAAACCTACTGGAAAGGCAGGCTTGGGGAAACTGCCTGTTTGTTGTTCATTACAGTCATAGAAACTCAGTCATAAAATCTTTCTTAAATCTACATTACCTCATCGAGGCACCTTTCATACTGTTCTCTTTGATTTTCATTTTCCAGAGCCAATGCTGAATTCTCTGCCTGCAGTAAGAAGCAAAAATATAATGCAAATGAATCACTGGATATTTTGTGCTACATGACAACTTATTCAATGAATTTACTGCACATTCCTCCTCAGGATCCAAAATAATCTCTTAAAAATACACAAAACATATTTACTTTAAGTTACTGTTATAAATAAAACTGAAATGTCATCAGTTTTATGAAGTTATCCAAAAAATACATTACAATTTAGAGAAATACAAGCATTGACATTTTAAGTACATCTGTAACCTAGTCTTGTCAGATGCAAAGATAGTCTTTAGTAAAACACTGCAAATGATAGTTTGCACGTCAATTTTTGTTTCTGGTACTGTACATTGAAACTGACACCCAACCTGCATGGAGAAAGTATTTGGTGGAAACGGAATCTAACCCAAGCTAAAAGCCACAATAAGCCATTCCAGGGCACTGAAATTGAGTAACTGTGGATATAGTGGCCACATAATAATTGATGGGTAAATTACATCTCTAATCATAAAAAGTAATTTTCTTAATCCACCACATTAAAAACACATGCCAAAGTCCATCATTTCAAGAGTGAAAAGGAATTATATTTTACAACATCTAAATAAAATCTTAAAGTCAAACAGTAAATTTCATTCTAACAAATGTCAGTTTAAAAATTAAAAGTTTCCTATATACTAATGGCTTTAATCTGTTCTTAATTATCCATTCTTCTGAGATTTTTGCGTAATGCACATGAAAAAAAATAGCACAAGCTGGTATTAAAATTTAAATTGCATTAAATCACCATATTCTTCTATATAATTTTGCCTTTGCCTTGGGAAGCTCCTGTGTCGCAGAAATTCCCCAAAATATAACAGAAACATATACATGAGTTTCAAATAAGAGCAAGGTTCAACTATATTCCTCTCAAAGACTGAAAAATAAAACAAAATATAAAAATGTGCAAATTAAAGCTGGCCTTGGGAATCTATATGTTGTCCCTGGTCCCCACTCATACCCTTCACATCACGCAACCATAATATCACAATCAATACATTCAGAGAATTACAACCATTAAAAAGTTTACATTACTCACCTCCCTTTTACTAAACTGACAATCCATAAAAGCTTAATAAATGAGGTTCCAAAAATAATTGTGGTTAAGAGATAATGGTCACATGTATGGCTAATGTTTGCAATTCCGGACCAAAAAGTTTATTGATGTAATCAAACACATCTTAAGGGAAGATTTTGCCTAGCAAGAGCAACAGTTATCTCTTTATAGAGGAAAAAAAAAAGAATAAAGAAACTTGAGCAAAACTGCAATTAATAAATTCACCCACCTTTATTTCAAATTCAAGATTAACCTAAAAATAATGTGTTGGGAGGAGAAAGGGAAATGCCCATAATAGCCAGTTTTTAAGCAGCACAGAGAAAAGCCAAAGGGTGAGAAGAGAAAGCAACATATGGAGATTACTTACATTTCTCAGCAAACAGTTTTATAAAGTCAGCAACACACTCCAGAGACATCAGCAAATGTTATGAATTTCTCTGCATCATAACTGCACCATACAGCACACCCATAGATTCAACATTTGGTTACAAGGGAGTTTCTAAGTGTCCCAGCAAAATGGTGGAACACGATGCAGCAAAAGGTAAAAGGTGCAGTTGTAAATTCAAAGCAGACGCAAAGATGGAAGCAGAAGTCAGAATAACAAAAGTAGCAGTAAGGGTTTGGGAGCTGGATGCTCAAATATCCAAGAGGACATCATACATGCATACCAGAGCTAAAACAGAATTAGGAACACACAAACTATCTGAAACCCAAGGAAAGTGCCAATCCACTCAGGAAACAGACACTTGTTATCAGTTTGGAAAAGTGTTCCATGCTCATTGTGATTGCTGATTTAACGATGCACATTGCAGAAACTGTAATAAAAAAGGTCATATCCAAACACTTGTCACGCTGTAAGAAATAAGGAAGAGACCAAATTGGAATATAGAAAAAGGAATGTCAATGTACACACTGTAGACAGAAGCAGTGGTGACACAGACTGACAGAGTGGAGTAGCCAGTTGTGGATATAGTGTGAGCAAAAATCACAAGTCAGCAATCGGGTTGACACCCTGGGTGGTGGGAAAAATGCTTGAAATGGAATTGGACATTGGTTCCATAGTCCCATGTACTGAATATATGAAAACTTTAAAAATAACTAACTGAGGGAAACACTGATGTTACTAAAACATATATGGGAGAAAAGATAGTACCAACTGGAGTAAAGCAGGTGAATGTAGAGTACAACAATAAGCAATGTTTATTAGACTCCCATATTATTGGGAAGGAGGGCCAAACCCTGTGGGGCTATGAATGGTTAAGAACATAAGAACGGCCATACTGGGTCAGACCAAAGGTCCACCTAGCCCAGTATCCTGTCCTCTGACAGTGGCCAATAGCAGGTGCCCCAAAGGGAATGAACGCAGGTTATCATCAAGTGATCCATGCCCTGTCACCCAACCCCAGCTTCTGGCAAACAGAGGCTAGGGACGCCATTCCTGCCCATCTTGGATAATACCCATTGATGGACCTATCTTCCATGAATCTATCTAGCTCCCTTTTGAACTCTGTTATAGTATTGGCCTTCATAACACTCTCTGGCAAGGAGTTCCAGAGGTTGGCAGTGCGTTGCTTGAGAAAATACTTTCTTATGTTCGTTTTAAACCTGCTACCTATTAATTTCATTTTGTGGCCCCTTGTTCTTGTTTTATGAGAAGGAGTAAATAACACTTCTTTATTTACTTTCTCTATACCACTCATGATTTTATAGACTTCTATCATATCCCCCCTTAGTCGCCTCTTTTCCAAGCTGACAAGTCCGTCTTATTAATCTCTCTTCATATGGAAGCTGTTCTATACCCCTAATAATTTTTGTTGCCCTTTTCTGAAACTTTTCCAATTACAATATATCTTTTTTGAGATGGGATGACCACATCTGTACGCAGTATTCAAGGTATGGGCGTACCATGGATTTATACAGAGGCAATATGATGTTTTCTCTGTCTTATTATCTATCCATTTCTTGATGATTTCCATCATTCTGTTGGCTTTTTTGACTGCTGCTGCACATTGAGTGGATGATTTCAGAGAATTATCCACAATGACACCAAGATCTCTTTCTTGAGTGGGAACAGCTAATTTAGACCCCATCATTGTATATGTATAGTTAGGATTATGTTTTCCAGTGTGCATTACTTTGCATTTATCAACATTAAATTTCATCTGCCATTTTGTTGCCCAGTCACCCAGTTTTGAGAGATCCTTTTGTAGCTCTTCACAGTCTTCCGGGACTTACCTATCTTGAGTAGTTTTGTATCATCTGCAAATTTTGCCACTTCACTGTTTACCCCTTTTTTCAGATCATTTATGAATATGTTCTTCTGGATTTGGAAATCTATAAAGATCTATAAAGTCACTTTCAGTATACCCCACTAAAACAGGTGAACAGCAGCTGGAAGGGATACTATGTCGGGCATTGGGAATAATCAAGGAGGACACAGGAACTCTAAAACATATGAAGGCTAAAATAATCCTAGCTGAGAAAGCACAACCCAAGTTTCACAAAACTCAACCTGTACCTTACAGTATTCGCTCAAAGGTAGATGCTGAATTGGAACGTCTGGAAAGAGAGGGCATACTTTCAAAAGTGGTCTGGAGCAAGTGGGGAACTCCTATCATTCCAGTTGTAAAAAAAATGTGGTGCAGTTAGTTTTTTGTGGATATTTTAAGGTCACTATAAACCCTGTACTGAAAATACCTACACATGGAAGTTCAGGAAGAGTCTAAGGCAAACCTCACAAACAACACACAAAAGGCTCTCTACCAGTACAGCAGGCTAGTGTGTAGTATTGCTTCAGCTACTGCTAAACGGCAATGGCCCAAGTTTTGCGAGGTATTCTGAGAACACAGTGGTATCTGGATGACATGACTGTGACCAGTAGAAGCGACGAGGAAGACCTGGAATCCCTGAAGAGGATATTAAAGTGTCTAAAAGAACTTGGGTTACAAGCCAATTGCATAAAATGTGAACTATTCAAGGACTCTGTAGCTTATTGTGTGCACGTCACTGATACACAAGGCCCACATAAATCTCAGAAGAAGATTAAAGCAGTGCTGGAAGCTCCGCTGCCAAAGAATGTGTCATAACTTAGATCATTTCTAGGATTTTTTAACTACTATAGCCTATTTGCACCACATTGAGCAACTGTATTGCATCTGCTGAACTGTTTGCTGCAGACTGGTCAAAAGTCACTATAGTCATGTGAGTGTCAAAAAGCTTTCCTGGAAGCAAAACAATTGGTCATATCAGGCAGTGCGCTAATGCACTTTAACCCACCGCTGCCTGTCAAGTTAGCATGTGATGCTTCTTTATATGGAATTGGGATGGTTATATTGCACACCAGGCCAGATGGCAGTGAGAGATCCATAGCACTTGCCTCCAGTCTCTCAGTGCCAGAATGTAACTATGCACAAATAGACAAAGAGGCTTTAAGTCTGGTATTGGGTGCAAAGAAATTCAACCAATACTTATATGGGAGGAAATTCACACTTTTCATAGAGCACCAAGCTCTTGTATCAAACTTTCATTTGAAGAAGGGAGTTCCCGTGACAACTGCGGCACGTGTGCAATGCTTGGCCCTCTTCTTGCAGGTTATATCTATAGCATTGAATTCAAAAGAATAGATGCTCACGCGAACCCAGACGGGCTCCCCCATCGGCCCATGCTAGTTGAAGGGCAACCAGTAACAAAAACAAAATTTATCAAATTTGTAAACTTGTTACACATTGAGTGTGCCCAGTGACTTGTAGTTTATTCGAGCAAGAAACCAAGAGGGATCCCACACTGGCTTAGGTTTTTGAAGCCACTCTGAAGGGCTGGAAATATACTGAGAGCCCTAATTTGGCACCCATTTACACTGGCAAAGTTGAATTTATGATACATCCAGGAATTCATGTTATTATACCTAGCAAACTGCATATAAGAGTCTTAGAAAAGATCCATGTAAGTCACCTAGGAGGAGTAAAAGTGAAGGCATTTGCCAGAAGTTTTCTATGGTGACCAGGCATTGACTAACAAATAGAGCCACTTGCTAAGGAATATGTATGATGCCAACAGGTACCAGAATGGCTAAACCAGCACCACTATACCCGTCAGAATGGCCCTCCACATCGTGGCAGTGTCTGCATACTGATTTTGCAGGACCATTTTGGGGAATAATATGTCTAGTAGTGGTGGATGCCCATTCCAAATGATCGCATATTTTTTGCATGAAAACCACCACAGCTGCACAGATGGTAGAAAAATCTTTGAATTTTGTTTGCAAGAACTCGACTCAGGAATAAGTTGTGAGTGACAACAGCCTTCAGTTAAGTTCAGAAGAGTTTCAGTCATTCATGAAGAAAAATGGTGTTAGACATGTTACCTCAGCACCATGCCACCGAGCCACAAATGGCTTGGTTGAAATACTTGTACAAACTTCTATACAAGCTCTGTGATCCATAAAAGATGAGAAGGGGTCATTACAGCAGAAGTTGGCATGCTTCTTACTAGCATATCAAAATGCATAACATGCCATGATGAACCAAACATCTGAAATTCTGTTTCTGGACTGAAATCTCAGGTCATGCTTGGACTTATTAAAGATCTAGGCCTAGAAGTCAGAAATAGTCAAATAAGTTAAGCTATGGAGAGAGTGCACCTTGTAAGCTACAAATGGATCAAGCAGGGTGGGTGCATGATTATCAGAGACCAGTACATGGATTGCAGCAATGGTTAGCACACAAATGAGTACTTTGTCCTACAGAGTACAAGTGGCACCCAATGTGTTTTGGCACTGCCACATTGACCCACTACAAGATTTGGGGGTGACTCCATGACTGAGAAAAGAAACAAAACTTGAGGATCCATCAATTGTTCTGACACTGGTGCCCCAACTTGAAGCAATAACATTATACCAGAAAACAGCTGCATTGAACTATCAGCATCATCTGAGGAAACATCCAATTCAGACATTACTGTGGACACACCACTTCCTCAGGGAAATGTTCAAAATGTTGGCAGATGCTAACCACAGAGAAAATACAAACAACCTAAAAGATCTGACTTGTAACTGAACCTTTGGTTGTTCCCCTACAAATACTTCTGAAGGTTTTGGGCCCATTTGATTTCAGGGAGAGGATAGATATGATATATTTGAATGTATTGAGCAGCGTTGAATCCGTTCATGTGAATTTGCAATTATAGTTTTATTTTTGAGTCAGTACTCACCAGCATGAATAGGTATTTTACAATCTAGCCCTAAAATAGTAAGCTTGAAAAAAATATATGATACAGATTGCTCCCATGTCCAGATGCCTAGAAGATCTGCTAACAATATATGGTCATATAGTAAACACACAACTACAAAATATCAAAACTGAGCCCTACATTTCTTTCAGTCTGTCTTATTTTGACTGCTGTGATGTAGTAATAAAATGGAAACTGAATCTAAAACTGCTTATGTTTTATTGCCTACTATATGACTTCAGCAAGCTATTCCTTGATGAATACACTGCCAAAATTAGGAAATCTGAGTGTGACAGCATTAATAATAAATAGTGCATTTTTCCTCTTTGCCTGCCACAGTGGAAATATCTGTATAATACAAACTTTTTCACACCAGTGGCTTTGAATGTGTACAGAAAGGATGTAATCCAGTCAATGCTAGCTTGCTTCTTGATTGCTGAGAAAATCATGCCCATTTGGTATTTTTGTAATGAGGACTGAGCAAGGAAGGGAACACTTCACAGACTTCATTTAGGACCCTGGTGCCAATCCCTGTAAGGTTGACAGACCTATACTTTATACAGTATGTCACCCCATATTGCAACAGAACACTTACAGTAAACCACAATCACCTCCATAATATTTACATATACATAAACTTGGGAATAGAGTTTGTAGTCTTAAAAAAAAACATTTTTCTTTCAAACCAATGTGCTTTTTCTCTTTGGAAGAACAGAATGATAGAGAATTGTGGAAGTCTTTCACCACTCTTATCACCCAGACTTTTTACTTCATGGTGCTGGGAATCCTAATGATCCTTGTTTCCTCTACCCCCAAGAATTCAGATTCCAGACATCTTCTGATTGGGAAAGGCTTGTGGGATTCGCATGGAGTTAAGCAGCATCACTCCTTATAATTATTTGAAAAGGTGGCTGTTAAGCAAAAGAGGTACTCTGAGAAACTCTGTATATTGTGCCTCTATTACACATTTTTTTGTGGGGGTGGAAAGTGGGAGGACAGTATACTCCAAGCTGTATGTATACCAAGCTAAGTTGCTATAGCAAGCTGATGACCTCTATAGAATGAAAACTAAGTCATGTTTACTAACCCTCAGAGGCATAATAGAGAAATATAAGTTCCACACCTGACATAACCTAGGAGATGAGTCCATAAATCAAAAGGAAGAAAGCTGGAAGATAATTGATGACGGCACTTTCTTAAGTATCAATTGTCTGGTTTCTGCAGTCATTCTGGTTTTAGATACAGTTGTACTTTTATTCTAATGGATCTGTGCACATCTTTTTTCTTCTGTGTTTTCTTATGTCCCATTACACACACGGAACATAACAACTAAACAAAACAACCTAAAAGCCAAAGCAGTCTAAGCGTGGTAAACAGTCCCAAGGATCAGAGATATGTATGGTCTGTCACTAGTGTTTCAGTAGCTCAGATTGTGGGTAAGCATTTCTCTGCTAGGGTCTCAGCCCTCATCATATAGTATCATTCAGTCAGCTGAAGACATGTTGCAACAGAAAGCTTGCCATTAGATGAGTCATTACATACTGCTTTGCATGCTATTAAGGCACTATAAGATCCTGCTGATGCCAAGATAGAGGCTTATGCGCTTCATATCTTCAAATTGGAATAAAAGGTTTCTACTGTAGAAGAGACTCTCCAAACAGTTAGTGGGAAATATAACGTTTTAAATCAGTAACTGGATAATGCTAAGCAGTGTTCAGCTGCCTTAATTAGAGACAACTTTGTTCTAAACCATAAGACTGAATTTATGGAAAATCAATTAGAAAGTGAAAACTTAAGATTACTTTGTATAAAATAGGGGTTTTCTGGCATTGACACCATTGCCAAAATACAGTCATTACTAGAGACTTATTCGTTTCTTAGTTTGATCCACTTTTCAGGGTGGAAAAGGCAGATTATATCTCCAGCAAAGCTATAAATATTTTCAGGACATCAGAGCTGGGATAAAAATATTTCCCACCCCCACCCCAGCAAGGGTCTTATGAAACATATGAATTAGTTCATGATAAGTACTTTGAGATCTGCAGAAGAAAAGTGTGACACAGTATCAGTATTGGAGAAAGTCTTCAACACTTTTACAAATATGATGGAAGAAAAAAAAACCACTGAATTTTCCCCCAAAAGACTGATTTTCTTTCAAGAACCAATTATTGCAGAGTCAAGATATGAAACAAAGGGATATGGAGGGCAGGATAGCAGACGTATTTGGCACTGAGGGGGAAGGAAATGAGGGTTTAAAGGTCATATGTCAAGTTAGCAACTCAAAATTCTTTGAAGGTATCATTGATAAAGGTCAAGGGGAACAGAGTTATGACAGTGAACTTTAAAAACACTGACAGAATGCTAGAACACTGGTTACTCTGTGCATTTCCTTGTTATTCATACTAAACCAGTAGTCCCTTTATAGAAAGGTTTATTGATTTACACAGACACTCATTTGTCATACCCTGTATAGTACATTAAGAGCTGCCCAAGTACTTCAAATGAACTCAGCAATTTTTTTCATGTTTTTAATCTATGATTTCATACATTTTGTGCTCAGAGGTGTATAGATTCCACCATTTATAGCTATCCAGAAAGGGCTGGTTTGAATGTAGGAAGAAGTTTGTAGACTGTGTAGATGGAGGTAATGGTTCCTGGATCCCTTATGTCCTTTGGGGTTTTTTCTAAGCTACTGCTCTAGAAGGAGACAGCCACCTCCATGCCTTTGACCCTGGTGAACTGTTTACCTTCATCTTTTTCTGCATGTCTTGACAAGACAGAGACAACGTACCTTTTGAAAGTAAGTAATTACATAAAAGTTTTACTGGTATAGTTATGTTGGTTAGGGGTGTGATATTTGTAATGATAAAACTATTCTGGTAAAAGCCCTAATGTAGATGTAGTTACACCACTATAAAACTGTTTATACTGGTATAACTTTTGCTGGTTCCATGTTTCCTTTTATATTGATATAACTGCTTCACCAGTAGGAGTTATACTGCTATAACTGCATCTCCAGAGTGTCATTTAACCAATACAATTCTTTCTTGTCCTTCAGTCCAGCCTCATTCACCATGCAGCTTCCAACTTCTGCAACAAATGAGGCAGGGGTCCTACATTCAGCAGCTTCATTCATGACATGGCCTTGAGTCATTGCGTAAGCACTGTTCATCCTATGACTTGAATGAAGCAGGAGTCCAGCAGAAACAACAGTATGCGTCCATGTAATTAAATACTACTATAATACATATGCACAAAGAGATCAAACTGAGGTTGCAAAGACAATATTAACACTGGTATTTCCTTACGTTTGAGTGCTTGACTGTGCAAACTTAACATTCTTTTACTGTCTCTTACCCTTCCCCCCACAGCCCATCTGGGCTCAGCCCTACATCTATTGGCTCCCCACTGCCTGCCTCTGCCCCCCATCAGCTCCATACCGCAACCTCTCTGCCTATATCAACCCCCCCCATGGGCTGATCCTCCCCACCCCCACCCCCACCCCCAGCTCTATCATCCCCCTCTGCATTCAAGTCAGGTTACTTCCTCCTTCCCTGCCACACTCTCTGGGTGTCAGCAACAGGAACATTGAGATGACAGCAGAGACAGTCTCCTGGCTTTCCCTTCATTTGCTTGGTGCCACAATAGCCCTTGGGAAAGTTCTGCTCTGCCCTTACATCTCTGGGTGTAACAGTCTGTACCCCTGCATTCACCCCTTACACACTAGTATAATAATCTTTGTACAAGTATGGCTTGTGAGATATCATTTGAAAACTCAACTTGCTGGTCAATGTTGTCCTGATAAAACATGTGTGGCAACATTGTGTAAGGTAAAGTTATAAGATTCCATTGTACAGTGTTACTAAGACATATTCCAAGTCTGGGGAGAGGCCGAACCAGTTCCTCAGAGACGAAAGACTAGCTGACACATCAGCCTAGTGTCAACAGGACAAATGGGCCATCACCTGCTTAAGTGGCTATTCATTGTCAGGAAAAGGGACATGGGCAAAAAAATCTACATCTTGAAAAGAAATAGCTTGGGGTTCCCATCCACATAGACTTTTTGTCTCCTGAACCTCAACTAGAAATGCTTCTCAAAGAAGGGAAAGAACTGTAACAGGGGAGGGTAGATGCCCCAAATCATTCCTCCCTTTCTCTCTACCTATGTCATCCACAACACCTGAAGAACAAAGGAAGCAGCATTCAACTGGATGAGGGATCCTGACTGAAAGAAGTTCAGCCAGTAGGACTGCTGAACCATGGTAAAAGAGACCTTGCTTTGAATTCACTCTAGTATGCATTTTACTTCTATTTTTCTTATAACCAATTCTGACTTTTATGTCTCATTACTTAGTCACTTAATATCTATCCCTTTGTAGTTATTAAACTTGTTCTATTGTTTTAGCTAAACCAGTATGTTGACATTGAAGTGTTTAGGAAACTCCATTTGGGATAATAGGACGAGTGCATATCATTTTCAATTAATAAAATGACAGACTTTATATTAGCTTGTATTGTCCAGGAGAGGGCTGGGCAGTACAAGACACACATTTCTGGGGAAAGTGTGGGATTGGGAGTTTTTTTTGGTGTTGCTCTGTAGTGTAATTCAAGAGTGGCTGGCTACAGCACTCATACAATATAACTATGAATACAGTAATATAATACTACATGCTGGAAGCTGTATGAGAGCAGACCAGGAATGTTAGCTCTCATCATGAAGCAGTGTAAAAGGCACCCCAGGTTAGAGACGTGAGGGGACACAGCTGTTCATCAGTCCAGATTTTACCATGGTTATGTCACATTGTGACACAGCATGATCAGTCACAATGTGTAGATGGCACATCTACAGTCCAGTCACATACAAGAGCTGTGAGGGAATGGAGCATGCTCAGTACAAACAGAATCTTCAGAGCATTTAGCTGCCGAACTCTAACAAGAGATTTTACTGTGTGAATACGTGACTTTTTAATGGCTCATAACTTGGCCAAATTTGTTTTTGCCCACATGCAAACAGCAAAATGTGCATCCTTCCTTCCATATTTCAAGTCCCTGCTCCAAAGTATGGAGGTACTAGAACTTCTGAGTTAAATTCTCTTAAAATTTGGCAAAACTATAAACAACTGAAAATAGGATTTTATAATGGGAAGAGTTGTAAGTATTGCTACCTGCTCAACCTATAATCAAATAACTTATTAGACCTTAGTATGGGTGGGCTTCTCTCTATTATGCTCATATTTTCTGAACTTCCATGCTAATAGTCAGCATTACTAGTTTTTAAATGTTACAAAATACAATGATACAAAATAAAGCAGTGCTAGAGTAAGCAACCAACAGTTTTCACTTAAGTTCTCTGAAAACATCCACTCAATGTGCAGCGGCAGTCAAAAAAGCAAACAGAATGTGGGAATCATGAAGAAAGGGATAGATAATAAGACAGAAAATATCATATTGCCTCTATATAAATCTATGGTTTGCCCACACCTTGAATACTGCATCTCAAAAAAGGTCTATTGGAACTGGAAAAGGTTCAGAAAAGGGCAACAAAAATGATTACGGGTATAGAATGGCTTCCAGATGAGGAAAGATTAATAAGACTGGGACTTTTCAGCTTGGAAAAGAGGCGACTAAGGGGAGATATGATAGAGGTCTATAAAATCATGAGTGGTATAGAGAAAGTAAATAAGGAAGTGTTATTTACTCCTTCTCATAATACAAGAACAAGGGGCCACCAAATGAAATTGATAGGTAGCGGGTTTAAAACAAACAAAAATTTTTTTCACGCAACGCACTGTCAACCTCTGGAACTCCTTGCCAGAGGGTGTTGTGAAGGCCAATACTATAACAGGGTTCAAAAGGGAGCTAGATAGATTCATGGAAGATAGGTCCATCAATGGGTATTATCCAGGATGGGCAGGAATGGTGTCCCTAGCCTCTGTTTTCCAGAAGCTGGGATTGGGTGACAGGGCATGGATCACTTGAAGATAACCTGTGTGTTCATTCCCTTTGGGGCACCTGCCATTGGCCACTGTCAGAGGAAAGGATACTGGGCTAGATGGACCTTTGGTTTGACCCAGTATGGCCGTTCTTATGTTCTAAGTTTTCTCTAAGATGTGCGGCTGCCCAGCAGTCTATCAAGTGCCGTGCACTTCAGGTGCCCCTCCCCTCACTGCCGCACGGCTCCTGCCCTCTGCCTTGGAGCCCCTGGCCAGCAGCTCCCGGGAGCCTCCTTCTTGCTGTTCAGAGTGGGGGAGGGGGGCTCTGATATCAGGGTGTCCACCTCCCCACGCCCATGTACCCCATCTCCCTGGGGGGAGAGGGAAACACAACAGAGCTCAGGAATGGGACGGAGCTTGCTGGCGGCTACTACTGTGTCTGAACAAACAGGCTTCAAAGTGGTGAGTGCCAATCTATTTAAAGAGGCAGCATACTTTAAGGGGCAGCATGTGTCTCTGTTTCTCTCTCTCTCTCTCTCACACACACAGTGTGTCTCTGTCTCTCACACACACACAGTGTATCCCGGTCTCACACACACGCTCTTTCACACTCACCTCCCAACACATACTTTTATTATTGTTGTTGTTTCTTCTCGATACTTCCTGCAATGCACATATATTCTCTGTAATTTTATTCCTTCGAAGTGCTATTATTTTAGTTTTTTGACTGGTCTATGCATTTAATAATTTTTATTTCTCTCTTATGCTTAAATTTAATTCTTTGAGTAGCGAGTTCTAAAATGCCTAACCTGTTCTGGCTGGAGAAATTATCCCTATGGTAACTTTTAAAAAATATATATTATATCTAGGTTTTTTGTTTCTTCTGGTGCCACTCATCTGCACATACCTCAATATTGGTTCACATAACAAAATTCATTCTGCATATGGATGAAAAAAACTAGAGGGAACATTGGTTTTCACATAGACTTTTTTCCTCATAGGTTGAATGTTACTCTACAAGACAAAATGGGGCTCTCCTCTCTTTCCTTGTCAACAACAGCAACATGACAGTGTTACAGCTCTGTATTTGATGTGTGCTAAAAAAAGTCAGGAAATAAAATTGGCTTAATAAAAGAAAGTTAACTGCTTCCCACAGCATCCAGTTACCGTATCTTAGAGCAGAGTGGACAAGTGGCATGCAGCTGCATGTGATGTGAGATGCAAACTAATAAACAAGCTCAATTGCATATGTGCACATTATTTGTATATGAACCTAAACTTTAGCTTTCAAAAATTGTGTGGATTTAGTGCTGGAGAAAGACTGGAGTAAGGAAGTTACCCATTTATCCACAATCCAGCAAGAGAACAGGGGAAGTTGTTACCCTCATGCATTGCCCTGCCAATATGCCTCCACTGAGCTATAGTGGACTGCCCTAAGTGCCAACAAAGGCAGCATGTAGTTCTAACTCTCTCTGCTGAGTCTCAGTCTCTGATTGCTACTGAGAATAACAAATGATGTTTGACTTAAATGATGAAGTCAAGTTATCCCACCCATTCACCTGTTAGCAAAAAAGAAAAAAAAATCAGGCAGAACTCAGACTTCAACTGGGCTTCTTAAAATGCCCCAGGAAAATTAGATACATTTTTTATTTTCTGGTTAAAGTCTGAGTTCTGCCTTGTTTTGTCATTATTAATTTATTTTTGCGAACTGGTGAATGAGTCGGATAACTTGACTTTTAACATTCAAATCTACTTATGTTGGATAAACAATTGACCTTCACAAGGCTAAGCCAAACAAACCCAAACTATCTTAGGTTCACACATTTTACTAGAGAGGAGGCTGCTTCTTAAATATAAAATATAAATCCAATTTTTCCGGGGCTTTGCAAACTATCTTTGCTGAGCTTTCTTAGGATTTTTCAAGAGAAGCTATGGCCCGATATTTTTAACTGGCTCAAGAATCATAATATTCCTCGTTCTTATTTCTGTTGACTGTATGGTAGTTAAGAACAACAAGACTTTAAAACCTTCAACATTTTCCCTCCTGATACCATAGAAATGTTTGGAGCTGACATTTTAACAGAAGCTTAGGAACAGGCTCTAGCAAAACAGAATGAACTATAACTCAAGACTTATCTTCCAGCAAATAAATAGCCAGGCTATAAACAAATATATCAGTAATAGTTATTTTTTTAGCAAATTCTGGTGAATGGAAAAATTCAGCATCTTTGACATATACTGTTTGTAAATACATAGAGTATAATGTATTTACAATATAATCACACATACAAACGTATGTAGGATACAATTATGTCTCTCTATATGACAGATGTAAAGGATGCCACTATTCCATAATTTTTTGACATGGTCAAACTGTATACTTTTGGAGAAAAGAACAGTGACAATATATTGGACAAACCGACAGTGCTGTAAATCATATGTGTTGTCTCTAGGGGTCACAGATCTAACAAAATCTCAAAGCTCTGACATTGCCTAAAGAGAGGGGTCACTGCTAGTGAGGGGAAAAGATGTAGCCAAATCTGAGAGAATGTTTTCCCACTAACTTCAGCGCCACCACCCCACAGTATTACCGCATATGCTTCTTGTTCTATTCCGGACATGATGCTAGAGGCCAAACCACAAATGCAGGGCAGAAGTCTGAATGCTCCTGCAAGGGAACATTTGTGCATGTCACCCCAAAAAGGCAATCATAATTACTGGTGTATCTTTGCTTTCTTATATTCAAACTCTTGGGTTTGGCAATCTGACTCTTTGCAAATTGTGAAGCACCTCCCCAATCTCTGCTGTGTTTCATCTCCTTGTACAATCCTGTAAATGAGCTGATGCCATAATGGCTCTCTCTCCACTTGGTATCCAACAGAGCATCTCATCTTGGTGTATTTATTTTGCTTCTCCTACCTAGTATTAAATATTTGCATCTTTCTCAAAGAAATAAAAATCAATCCGTTCTGCAGTACTGAAATTGTAATTATTATGAACTAATGAAAGGCCATAAATAAGAAATGCAACCCTAATGCCAATGTGACACATCTTTAAGAACATTTTCTCTCTCTCTTCCCCTCCTCCCCCCACACACTTGCATATTATATTAAATATACATAAACACAAATTCACGGAATTCACTTCACTCACCAATGAAATGGGTTTTTTTGTCATTTTGGTTTACAGGCTTGTTTATTTGTTTGTCTAGTTGCATTTCCTTAGAGGTTTTTAAGGTCAGACTTGACAAAGCCCTGGCTTTGGGAGCAGCGTGGCTTCTCAGCAGGCCTGTCTCACTATCTGAGGCAGGGCAGCCTTCTCCCTGTTCACTGCCCCTTCCAGTGATAGGTTTTCCCTTTTAAGCTCCCCGCTCTCCAGGCAAGACAAGCCTTGCAGGTGCACCTTGGTAGTGCTGGACAGGCTCATAGGCGCTCGATACTCTCCTCTATGTGCTCCTTTACGTACCTCACCTCTCAATCTGGAGAAGCCATACTGGGGTCGTTTGTTGCCATCCCTGATCTCCCATGAAAAGAAATCGGTGTTATGGTCCCTTCCCGCCTAGTTCTGTACTCTGAAACAGTAGGGTTGTAGCACAAGGTACCATCTCATTATATGTGGGTTTGTGTCTTTCATGGTTTTCAAGGCTTGTCTTGCCTGGAGAGCGAGGAGCTTAAAAGGGAAAACCTATCACAGGAAGGGGCAGTGAACAGGGAGAAGGCTGCCCTGCCTCAGATAGTGAGACAGGCCTGCTGAGAAGGAGACAGCAACAAGCCACGCTGCTCCCAAAGCTGCACAACCCAGCCTCAGAGCAACATGCCTCACTAGGAGGGGCTGAAGGTGGACCTTGTGTAGATTAAGCCCAAAGGGCTGACCCAGGAAGACTGCCTGAGTTGTTTTGCCTTGTGTTTGTTTGCTTTCCCACGTGCTCCCCTCTCCCACAGGGAAGGAAGGAGAGGGAGAGGACTTTTCTTTTGTTTGCTCCAAGAACCTCTTGGGCACCTGCTGGAGTGGGGGAGAGTACAAGGACCTGCAATGGGGTCTAAAGGGGACTTGTAGGGACCCTTGCCCCCCACGACTCCCCAAATCACAAAAACAAACAAAAACACGTTATATTTTTGTTTATGATATAAAGCTTGATATTTCACCTTGTCCCTCCCAAATTTATTTTTCCCTGTCTGTCTTTTAGCTTAGAAATATGACTATTGTCAAGTCTTCCTCTCCCTGGTTTTGCTGGCTGTGTCACTGGAAGGCCAGAAAATTGGAATAGATGCTTTCTCCATCCTTAATTGAAGAGCTGGGTGTTGAATCTTTAACAGCTATTTTTTTCCCCCACCCAATTATCCAGTGTTTGGAATAAATTGGTATTTTAAAAAACAAACAAAAAATAAAAAGTCCTGAACATACAAACAGCCTGACCAAATATTCCTTCTTTTCTTAATTGTTCAAATTTCTCATCCTTGGTATGTCTGATGTAACAATTCTCTGAGTTTTCCAGCCATCCATGGAGTTTTCATGGTGGAAGGTGATATACATTCTGGTGTAATGTATAAGTAAAAATAAGCAGGAACTTTTCACCCCCCCCCCCAAAAAATGTTCATGCCTTTTTTAAACATCTTAAAGAAACAAATAGGACACATCTTCCCCTCCCCCCTCCCCACACATTTTTTTTTAATTTGCAAGTTTCCTTTTTAGTTTATTGTCCTTTTGTGTGTGTATATGTGAAAAGGGAATCATCTCTTTTGCTTTTCTATGTTGTACAAAAGAAATATTTAAAGTATAGTATGGTGCCATAATGATCACAAAATGATATATTAATTTTTTCATGAAAGCTAAAATCTATTTACCTTCCTTCCCCTACCATGTATAAACTTTGTTTTATTCCATACTTTAAAATTATTGACTTTCATCACAATTTAAGCTATTAATGTCAACTGTTTCACAATTCCTAAAAGAAACTTATAACATATATTTTTCTATATTTAGCCATACAGAGGTTCCCGAAAGGCAGGGTTAGCTGCAATTTCATTTTATTCAATTCCATAGAAGTGCAGCCATAAGTCAACTGTCCCCAGGGATTTCAAAATGACCTTCTTCTCAAGGATTTCATTTGCTTCCCTCTCCCCTCCAGGTGAGAAGTTAAAAAAACACGACCACAACTCACAACCAAGCATGGCAGGTATTTGGTCCACTGTGCAACAGATATCACACAATGCCACATAATGCAATGAATTTTTTTCATAGCCAATAGCTAACTTCTCATAAGTGAACCAGCAAAGTATTGTTTACTTGCTGCCAAATGAAATAAAACTCCAGTCACAAACATCTTTCTTTCCCTGAAAGCTTTGAATTTCATCTATTTTTCTTCTTACAGGCACAACACGCAGCAAATAACATCCTGTAAGTCACTCTGTTTACATCATGATACACAATAGGTTAAATTAAAAATGAAGT
This sequence comes from Mauremys reevesii, assembly GCF_016161935.1. NCBI lineage: Eukaryota > Metazoa > Chordata > Testudines > Geoemydidae > Mauremys > Mauremys reevesii. The sequence continues at coordinate 60,774,662 of NC_052633.1, read as the reverse complement.
TGCTTTTTCAGTGCAATTTTACTTCACCCATAACAGAACAAAAGCATCTGGAATTTAGTATCTTTTACAATCTGAAGCTGCCTTTTCCCAGGTTGTGCTACCTTCAGAAGGGATGGATGCACTTCGCTGGGTGGTGGTGGCCTTAGAAGTGGTCTATCATGGCAGCACACCATGGTTATTCTAAACCATCCCTGGGGGCTGCCTGATGCAGCTGCAACCAGTAGTCTGAGGGTTCTTATTACCAGGGGCTTGCCCCTGTGGAATCATCACCTATGTCAAGGAAACTTCCCATAAACCCAAACTGAAAGATAGGACAAATGGGATAGAAAGCCTTTTTTCAAACATAGAATGGCTTTCTTCTGTATAGCTTACAGCCAATCCAGAGGCCTTCTGTGACAAATTATTAAAAAGAGAATTTTCAAAAGCTTTTACAGGGTAAATGTTGTGAATTTACATTCAATGGAAAACAGAAAATGTGCAACACTATCACAAAAAGTGCATAAAAGAAAACCAGCTGTATGTGAAAAGTATATTTTTAGTTGACATACTCATTTTTTGGAATCAGTATAGTACCGCAATAAGTATCTTTATTTATTTAGCATGCCCCGTGTTGAAGGACACAATATAAATTTTGGATTGCACATGTGACAGAAACATCCCCAGTTCATGCTGAAATTGTTAGGTACACATGTCCAGGATGCAACTATAGAAAAAAAACAAAACCACTTGACATCTTGTAACTAACCAACATAGTGAGATTCCACATTGTAAAAATCAGCAACAAAGCTTAGGCAAACAATAATTGCTGAAGGATTTTATGACTAATTCCAAAGAATGAGAATGTTCACGGATTTCTCAAACTATCTGTGACTAATTCAAAAACAGAATAAAGAAAATGGAGTGTTTTGAATTATGTGCCTAGCTCTAATCACATATGTTAGGCTAAATTCTGTGAGATACCTCAGTGCTATTTACATTGATTTCACATCTGATGTGCCTATGAGAAGGAGAACAGAATGCAGCCTGTTAACTGATTTATATAACTAACCACAAAACATGGGCAAAATTGAGACTAGTGGTATGTGCAACTCCACTGCAGTCAGTGGAATTATACCCACTTATACCAGGTCCGAATTGATCCCAGGGAAGTCAAATATACAAACATTACTATTGACCATGAGGAAATGTTGCTGTTATCTTAATCCCAACTGCTACTCAAGAGCAATATCAATGATTAATTGATTGGCCTAGGGGGGAAATGTGTACAAGAGAATGCAAATAAATCAATGTGTGAAATACTGTGCAGTGTAATATATATCTGGGATCGATCATATTACTGCTCACGTAGACAGGCCTGTAACTGGGAAATAGCCCGGCTCACAAGAGGTCACCAGCTGGGCAAATTGGTTGCTTAACAAAATAAATTTTCATCATTTTATGCATATCCTATTTCTCCTGTGGAGGGTAAAAGAGATGCACCAGGGACAGAAAGAATCACTAAAATGAAAAGAGAAATAGTTTGGATAAACAAAGGGGAAGTGAGAGGAAGAGAGAGTCTGTTTCATAAGCAATAAGTGATGCAGCAAAAGAGGCTAAGTTGTAGGAAAGACATGATGTAATGATCGTGCATGAAGGCTACGTTACACTGGCCTGTCTGTCTGGTAGGAGCATGGCCCCGGACTGAATTCTCAAGACCCTTGTGTAACAGCAAAGTATGCCATTTCTGAAACCTGACCTTCTTTCTCGAGTTCCACTCATCACACTACCGAGTCAGTGAGTATTTAAGTCAAGTTATTGAAATCAAGGAAGTTTGTCTCAAAACAGAATTGTTATTTTGGCAATATATTCAGCATTATTTTAATGTCTGTCTGATAAATGTATTGGTTTGTCTTAAAATAAATGGGCAATTACTTTTTAAAAATGAAAACAGGATTGATTAAAGAACATGGCAGTGTCCCTAGAGCTTGGATTTATTTTATGGAAATTTAGAGACCTAGCAAAATAATTACTATTGTGATGATGTAGGTTGGATTTAAGGAAGAATTGGCATTGTCTATTTAAGAAAATGAAGAACATAACTTCCATTGTTCCTATCAGAGATGGTAGTGATTAAAATGTAGTGAAATAAAAAGCAATGACAAAACTCTTCGGGAGCGTGCTAAGCAAGAGGCAATTGGCTTTTGCTGAGAGGAGGGGTTTACTGAGCATGTAAACAAAAGTGGAAAGAGGTCTGGATATTGCTGGGGAGGGAGAACACTGCAATAGAGAACACTGTAGCAGAATGGAGAGCAAACATGCAGGCATGCTTGAACTCTAGAACAGAAAAATTCCATAAGAATGAAAACAGCCTTTGATGAACCTCTAGAGCAGGGGTTCTCAACCTTTTTCTTTCTGAGGCCTCTCTCCCCTCCTCCTCCAACATGCTATAAAACTTCCATGGCCCACTTGTGCCACAACTGTTTTTCTGCATATCCAGTAAAAGCCAGAGCTGTCATTTGAGGGTAGCAGGCAGGGCAATTTCCTGGGGCCCCACAAAACTAAGTTGCTCAGTCTTCGGCTTCAGCCCTGGGTGGCGTGGCTCGGGCTTTAACTTCATCCCCAGGTGGCAGGGCTCTGGCTTCAGCTTTCTGCCCTGGGCCCCAGAGAGTCAAACACTGGCCCTGCTCTCTGGTTTATTTTGGTGGCTCTCCTGAAACCTGCTCATGGCCCCTCAGGAGACCACATACCTCTGTTTGAGAGACGCTACTCTAGAGAAAAGGCAGGGAGAAATTTTTGGAAACCAACCAGGTCAGTTTTTCAGGGAAAACCTCTTCCAACCGATTTCCACATTGCCACAGACTGTTAAGAGAAATGCTAACTGCGCATTTCAAATAGAAGTGCCACAAATGAGCAAGACTGTACTGCTTCAGGAGGCATTGGTGACAAGAGGGTGACAAGAAGTGTTTTGGGAGTGGAATTTCAGTGATGAGTTCAATATAAGGCCAGGATGAAAGATTAGATGTGACTGTTGAAAACACTGTGAGAGTATAAAGTGCAGGCAGAGTCCTCAGAGGTTTAACCTAGGCATGAAGAAGACAACAATTGCAAGGATATGAGGGTAGAGTTAGATTAAGTGTGGGGTTCTAGAGGTACAAAGGTGCTTGGAGAGAAACTGAGGACGATTGTCATTGAGCACTTGTAAATGAGAGAGGCAGGCTTGACTGAGAAGACAGGGGGACTCATTTATTTTGCCTGATTAAGAAGCATGATGGTATTGAATTTTGTGTGCTCTTTAATTTTTGGACATGATGCTCAACTGTCAGACTCAGTTTTTCAGCTGACCCTAAACTGCTGTTGGAATAACCTCATCACAGAATTTTACATAGCAAAATAACTAACTTGCAAGACCCCTTCTTTTTCAGCAGATTGCAGCAAAGTGCAGTTAAAAAAATTATAGTTACTCTTTCTGGAAAAGAATCATGTCTCACATTAAAATTTCAGATGAAGTGTCTGAGTGTTAAAGTCAGCAAAGACTATTTTGGAAGCACTGGCTGAGGGATTGACTGGGGATAACAAGGAGTTTATGTATTAATTAAATAGGGAGAGTTGTCACTTTCAATAAATGGGAATTTCCATCTTCTTTTCTGAAATGGTTTTCCAGTTTGGGCCTTGCATGCAGTGTGTATTAATCAGGACAGAAATATGGAGATATTGAATTGCAAAGGTGTATAAGCACCATCACCATATACAATGAAAAGGGAGTGTTATCTCATGTCCTTATGCAGAAAAGGAAGGGACTATGCCCTCTAGATGGCATTATGAACCTGCATATTTCAGATTTTAATGGGTCAGAATGTCAGGCAAACTATTCACCCTTCCACCTATGTAGGAAATTTGTGCACACAAGTCAAAAAGATCAGATGGCTGCTTTTGGTCTCTATGGGATGGAGACAGCTGCTCACTGTTAAAATGCAAAAAGGTTGCTGTCCTGGGAGAAAGCCACTTTCCTGGCCATTTGGTTATTACTCCAGGTGCAATGAGATGAAGAAAGGATGCTCAGAAATCTCAGGACAAAAAGGACTGAGGATCTCCAAGACACCATCTGGGCAGATTCATTAAGGGTAACCACACTTGATAGCATGCCAAGGACGGCTGAGATATCAAAGCATGAAAACAAACACAAATATAACAAATCTCAGGCATTAGAAAAAATGGGAGAAAATGACTGCAAAAATGGTTGTGTCTTTCTGTAAAATCAAACTCTTCCTTCTACATGCTGTTTAATACCATTGCAAATCTGAATCAGGCAAATATATACTGACAACATATACATATATTTGATGTGGCTTTTTTGGTTTTACTGCTCAATTGAAAGCAGATATTTGTTGCATAGTACATGCTTGATTTATTCATTCTATTTATAATTTTACATAAATTATTGAAATTATAACTAATCTTAAAGTCTGCATGTACCACACTGACAGGTTAAACTGACTTTTAACAATCAGAATAAATATTTAGGTTTTAACTGCTGTGGACCAACAAAGGACTTTAAAAAACAAGGATACTGAAACAATGATCTTCTGATTATGCAAATATGTCAAAGGTGTGTGTGTACATATATATAGAGATATATATGTGTGTGTGTATGTACATGCCGCTCCCCCCCCCCCCAATACCAGGGTCAAGAACATCAATTGACCCAAGTCAGCTAAGGATCTGGGCGTCTAATTTGTGGTGTTCTGCAAGTTTAACAAAAAGAAAATAATTATCATTTTTTAAAGTTGTGTTACTCTCCTAACCTCATTCATGTTTCATCATCTTCCAAAGCCCATAGAAGAAAATGAATTGAGAGAAATTCTTTTTGCTGTGTGAGAATCAAATACCTTGCAATTCTAACTGCTGAAGTAAATTAATGGGATTTCCTCTGCAGCCAACAAAGAATGCTGATGGCATATGGGATTTTCCTATTTAGATCAATTTGATATGAATTCCAGCTACTTATTATTTTAAGTCTATGAACTATTTATTATTGGAGACTTGCTTCACTGGATCACAAAATGCATTGCATTAGTATGTAAATTAGAAATGTAGGCCCTGATCCTACAAAACCTCTCTCCTTGCTCCTTGAGAAGCCTCTTGCAGACTCACTTAATCAATAGTTTGCAGGATCAATCTCAGAATTTATCTAATAGAAGTTATATATACATAAAAATAAATTATTATTTTACTATTTTAAAATTACAAATAAGAGAGTGGTAAACTAAGTGAAAGCACAGAGAGCTTTTTTGGCAATTTTTTCTCTCATTTGAATAGGATACTGCATTTTCAAATTTTTTTTTGTTTGCATTTTTGATTGTTAAGAAGCTAAGTTACATTACTTACTAATGATATGCAGTGAGGTACTCTACACAGAGTGATCCAACGATACTTAAAGTGATTAACAGTGGAATTATAAAAGTCTTTTAAACACTTAAGCAAAAGTACTTGAGATTCAAAATATGAGATTAATTACAACTCAGCAAGGATTCACTACAGAATGGGGTGGAATATGAAATAGTTGTTATGGAAGGTCTGCAAAATGGAAACCTTTATATTTAGTTATAAACAATTATATTTAGCTGTGTTGCAGACAATACAGAAAATGTAAATCTCTGTTCTCCAAGTTTTTCTGTAAATTCAGTAACTCAACACATTGTTTAGAAGATCCTCAAGTTTAAATACAGTTTCCATTGCCTGTATACATTATAACAGGATAAAACATTAGTAGAAAAGTAAAAATAATATTTTTAAAAGAACATTCATTGCATATGAAAGGAGTTGAATTGACAGCACTGAAAAATCAAGCCCCATGTCAATTTACCTTGAGTAAATATAAATACATAATAGCATTGGTTATCTGCCTTATCAATGAGCCTTAAGTTTGTGGTAAGAGGATTTGAGTATCTGAAATCAAAGCAGAAAGTGAACAAAAACTTCTATTAAAAACTATATTAATTGCATGAGTAGGCTGAACAAGGAGAATTCTGGCTTATGCCAAAATGATCTCCCAGCTTCGTGAGGGAAGGGAATGCAATCACATGGCCACATGAGTCACCTGAACTACAACTACCCTGAGAAATTATGGGAGCATTTTGGAATTTAGATATTTTGGAATTTTAAAATTTCGCATTCAATTTATCTATCAAAATTTTCATTTAGTCAAAACCCCTCCAATTTTTCATCAAAAACAGTTTCAGCAAAAATTTTCTACCAGCCCTCAAGAGCATACCTAAGGCAGTAGTATGCGTTACATGTCATTTCAATCCTTGACCTCTTTTCTGAGTGTAGCAATAAAGGAGCTATTTAATACTAATTGTGCTTGATAGAGCCATTTGTGAATATGAACGTTTCTTTTCCAGAAGCCAGACTGATACACTTAACTGATTGTTCAACAGTCAATCAATAACATTCAGCAATCCCACACAGATTGCATTCAGCAGTGACCTAGAGGTGAAGGGATTTACCTATTACTATTATTAACCTATTATATCCCCCAAACTCCCAACATCCCAACTGAAAATAATCGCACTCAATTTACAACTACAAGAAAAATAAATTGCGATACTGTATACGGCGTTACTTTTTCCAGACATCAAGAAATCTGGAGATCATGAAAATGCCACTAAGTATGGGCATGGTTTTCATTAAATTCCTTATGCTCCTCAGGGGAGCAAAATAACTTTAATCTGATTAAAATGTCAGTTCTTTCTAAAACAATTTTAAGTTGTAAATATTTAGGACACAGATACACGTGTAGTTCAAACTCATTATAAGGAGTCTTCTGGGAGAAAGGAAGTGTTTTCAATGGTGTCCATATTTGGTGGTGTGCAGTTTCATTTTAACAGCGCTTGGAAAATATATTACCCTTAAACGTGGTTTTATAATAGCTTTGTATCGTTAAATACATTTTCAATGCCATGTGGGGCACTTCCATCACTCGTTTCTTATTCCCCCCACTTTTTAATATTTAACACATTTTAAAAAGCAGGAAAGGGGTTTGTTTAATTTAAAAATCTGAAGCTAAAAAAATACATATCCATAGGTAGATGTATGTCCCCACGTCACCTTCCCCCAGGTGATGGCTATTTATGCATATTTATATTAAGAGACTGTTCCATTTGCGGGGAAGGATTGTGCAGTGGACTGTGCACCACCAACCAGTCCCATAGACAAGCACAATGGTTTCAGCAGTGATAGGGGAGTGTAAACCCAAGTAGTTCCTGCTGTATCCAGAGGGGAGGGGCAGGGCTATCTTCATCACCTTTAGGGAGACTAGTGTCCACACTAGACATTCTTTGCCTTTGCATGCCAAGAGTCCTGGCAGGACTGCAAAAAGGGAAGGTGCTGGATAGAAAAGATCTTGTACCTTCTCCATGTCATTTTCTAGCCTCATATACTGAAATATACTTTATTAACTTTTAATGTAGCCAATATGTTCATGTCACAGGTTCACCAGAACCAATGGACTCACAAGGAAGAACCCTATAATTTTACAGCAGTCAACTGATGCCCAGCTCAAGGTTGACACCTCAGTTTTACATTCCACAACATAAAACAATCTTTCATTAACTCAATCAGAAACGTGCAGATTTAGCCAATGGCCAGACTGGGCTTTTGGGTTAAGAGAGTGTAGATCCTTCCGCTCCTGTCCTAACTTCACCTAGAACTGCCCCTGGGAGGAAGCATCCTACCCTTTTTACCTCACCTGTTGGGCTCTGATTGGCTTTCTGTCTGCTCCTAGCCTTTCTAGCCACCAAAGAACCTATTATCATTGGTACTGCCTGCAGCTGACCCTGGGTGGCCTCTCTATGTAGCTCTTGGAGATCTAAACTCACTGCTTTTTTCTCCAAAAGAAAACCTTCCTGAGGCAAGGTGCACCAAGATGGTGGGACTTCCAGTATGGGGCAGTAAACCTTTGTATACTCATCACAGTCCAACAGATATTTTTAGTATTCCAGGGTCTTTCAAGTGAATATAACACCTCTATTCATATTTTTATTTATATTTTCATACTTTTAGTAATAAAATAATAATACTTTTAATATTTAGATTTCAGTAACTAAAAATATCTGACATGTAGTTCTTGTAATGGTTATGTAATCTAGCAGTTTTATCCATTAATTAATGTGGGGGGTGTGCGCGCGTGTGGGGAGGGTAAATTTTGAAATGATTAGCCATAATGGTATAATTACAGTAGATTTTTTATCTGAAAACTTGCTTAAATACTGGGAAGTAAAAAGTTTATCATCATTATTACAAGAAAACAGCATTGTAGTTTGGAGAGAGCATGCCGTCTTCAATCTAAGTGCAACAAACTGGTGAGTTTGCACCAATCATCTTCACCACTCTGTGCCATATCCCCTAGCACATCCATTAGTGGAAACCAACTAAAGCAAGTTGACAGTTTACCTGTCTCAGCAGCAATATCTCCCATGATGGATCTCTTTACAAAGAGATCACAAACAGGATACAGAAAGCTTCGCAGTCATTAGGAAAGTTACGTAACAAATTCCTGAAATCCCACAATAACTCTCTCAACAAAAATAAAACTTTATAATGCTCTTGTGCTCACATCTCTCCTCTATGGCTGTGAGACCTGGACACCATACGAATGGCATATCAAGTAGCTAGCGGCCTTCCATATGCAGTCTCTGCGAACCATTATGGGGATCCGCTGGCAGGACAGAATTACCAACCTGGAGGTTCTCCAAAAGTCAAATGCCTTAAGCATCGAGGCCATGTTGATAAAAGCCCAACTACGCTGGGTTGGACACATCATTGGGATGCCTGAACATCGACTCCCCAGAAAAATCTTCTATGGAGAATTGGCGCAAGGACACCGGAACCAAGGCCACCCCAGAAAGCGCTACAAGGACAGCATCTAGGACAGCATACACTTTGGTGCAATAAAACTGGATGCTCTTGAGCAGGCTGCATTAAATAGATCAGCATGGCAACACACAACACAGAGCTTTCCAAGCCTTTGAAGAGGACAGCAATAATTAATTGTTAGCTGCAAGTGAAAAGCGTCATACTACTACTATAAGAACAGGAGTACTTGTGGCACCTTAGAGACTAACAAATTTATTTGAGCATAAGCTTTCGTGGGCTACAGCCCACTTCTTCGGATGCAACTACTGCTATAGCTACCAAGACGCTCACCAATGACTTTGTCTGCCGGATCTGCTCACAAGCATGCGTTTCACACTTTGGACTTCAGAGTCACTCCAGAATCCACAAAAAGAGAGAGCATGAAAACATCATCGTCGAACCGACGGACTACACACACATGAGTGGCCAGGAAACTGGGGAGAGAGGCTGTTTATGGATGAATCAAATTAAATGTGGTGACTGAAGGAGGACTATTTGCTGTAGATTATTTTTAGGCAATTCAGCGATTATGTTGCAATTCTAAGTAATGGGATTAAACTTTCTTGTAGGCAACAACTGCAGATGAAGCAGTTCACTTCCAGTAAATAACAAGTTTCTTCTCCTTGTTACCAAAGGGATTTTAGACTCCTTGATACTGGAAACTGTATGCTTTCTTGGGTGAAAAAAAAAGTCTATCTTCTAACAAACTAAATAACAAACAAAAAAATTATTCAATATACATCATATGGGAATATTTGTTAAAAAAAAGGAAGCCCAGAATCTATAAACTGCAACATTAAAGATTAAAATTAAGTTGCTTTCTCTTTGAAATTTCAGTTCACCCAAAGGAAATAAGTGTCTTTATAAACACTGTCTCTCTCAGCTACTTGGTTATCAAATAGTCTCTCTCCATAGAGTAATAAAAGCATAATATGGGAAGTATTTGACATACTTCCTCATTTGTTTAATGGTGATGATATGGGGGAAATTACCCTTTTAATACACTGGAACATTTAGCTTATGATCCTAAGTGAACCTTCTCCCAAAAGCTCAATTTATTTAAACAAAACACATTTTCCCATGATAAATTGCAAAGAGTGAGAGGGAAAAACACTATAATTAGAATCAAGGGGAAGGCTTTTTGTGACTCTTCTCAAGTAGAAACTAGGTCTACTATAGTTCAGTTTACTGAAACTTTCATTGACTTTCACTCACCCGCGAGCAATGAGATTTTCACACATGAATTAGGCCTTTCATTGGAAAACTTCAAGATCACAATTTTATGCTACCTCAGTGGCTTGCTATTTTGGTGCAAGAAAGCAAGACTGACAGCAGCCTACGGTCACTAACTTCCTCAGCTTGTGGAACTGAGGCAAATTGCAGAATTTAGGTGCTTGAGGCAGGAGGCTGGTTGCCTGCTACCTAGGTATGTAACAACCTGTAAGAATCACTGATTGGTTACCAATACCTGTCTTAACTGGAAGCTATGTTGTACTTTTAATACAGAATGTGGGTTAGAAGTAGGAAAAAAACAAAATGGTGGCTTTGGGAATGAACTGACTTTCATTCAGGGACAGGGCCAAGTAGTAGTATTTATTATTTAATGACTCTACTGTCCCCAGAGGGCTAGCACCGACATCATCTACATTTCCCACAGGCAGGGCGGCACCAACATACCTTAGATGGGTGACCTGTGCAACGTGGCACCTCCTGACATCCCCGAACCCGATGGTGAGGAGCATTGCGGATGAAGCCGTGCAGGATGTGGTCAGGAAACACATCACCAGGGCCCCCTTCAAGCAGGAAGTTGCCACTTACCTCGGTGGCTCCCTGGAGGTTGAGTTTGGGAAAGAGAGGGGAGACCTGTCCTCTCTCTGGTCCCATGCCTGCAAAAAGAGGATTGGCTGCCGCTGGAAGTGGTGCGAGGAGCGCCAGGAACTGGGAATACTGGTGCCGCGCATAAAGACCTTGGACCACACCATCGTCACCCCAACCGCCAGAACGATGCTGGAAAGGACCCTGAAAGATGCCATCCACTGCCACTACACCGAGAACCTCAAGTGGAAGCCAGACCAGGGTAAGGCGTTCGAGGTGTCCAGCAAGTTCATCCACTGGGCCCGACTCAACTGTATTCCCCTCAATGGAGCTGTCCACCACAGCAACCGGGACAAGTGCTGCAGGAAGTGCACCTATACCAACAAGACCCTGTCCCATGTCCTGTGTGGCTGCAAACACTACTATGGAGCCTGGTGGCACCACCACAACGCCATCCAGAACCGGCCGGTGAAAGCCATCCCGCTGGGTAAGATCACCATCGACTCTGCCATCCCCGGGACAGACAGCCTACTGTGACCTGACATCATCGTAACCAACACAGAAAAGAAGGTCCTCATGGTAAACGTCATGGTGCCATTTGAAAACAGGTCACCGGCCTTCCACGATCCCTGAGCACGGAAGGCGTTGAAGTACACCTTGTAGGCCAACACCCTGAAAGCCCAGGGCTACGAGGTCCAGATAAACACCCTGATCATGGGAGCCCTGAGCGCATGGGACCTCCACAATGAGCCAGTACTGAGAGCGTGCAGATTCAGTTGACGCTACACCCGGCTCATGAAACAGCTCCGACCCATCAGGAGGTCCAGAGACATCTACATGGAACACATCACGGGACACCGCCAGTACCAGGTCGAGTAACCGAGACTGCCAACCAGGGAAATAACCCACTTCCTTTCCTGACAAGCCGAGGGATGCACCCCACCCATGTACTTATTCTGTACACCAATACTGACTTGGACTCTCAATACACTCCCACACCCCAGTCTGGATCTATGCTGGTTATGTGATATGTATGTATGTATATACCTCGTGAACCTTGTAACCGATACTTGCAATCCCCCATAACCCAAGCCTGACCCCAGATGTACAGCACCTTCCCTCTCAACTTGCGTAAATTTGATTTTAAACATTAACTTTAATAAAATTTGTATTATTTGTATTTCAGTAGCCCCTTGAAGCTCCAGCTTCCAACATTCTAGGCACTCTACAGACACACAGAAAGAGGCAGTTCCCGCCCTAAACAACTTACAGTCTAAGTAGACAAGACAGAAACAGGATGTATTGTCATCTGTCAGAGAGCCTCAACAGGCAAATTAGTTTGTAAGTATCACACCAGTACTCCAGATGGTTAGATAAAAATCAAAGTCCTATTTTATTTATTCTTTCCTTGCCCATTTTGGAGATGAAGGGTCAGGACAACAGACATACAAAACACATAAAAGGGCTATCAATATTAATATCTAGAATAGCCAAGTCTAAGGCAGTACTTACTAACTAGTCCCCCATCTCCTCTCTGACCTTTGTTCTCCTCTTAACCAATATAAACCATTTTCTGTTACCTTAATGGGATAACCCACTGAATTGTAAGTCTCCATTTTCCCAGTTGTGACCTTTGTATCCCAGTGGTTCCTTGATTCATGTTTCTGGGTCCAAATCTGTAAAATAAACCCTGAGGAAAGAAAGCCAGCAAGCCAAACTCAGGCACCCTCTCCCCTAGGTACTTGACTGCCCTCTCATATCCCTATTCTTTACAGATAAGGAATTGGAGCACCGAGAAATTAAATTACTTGTACAAGATACAGGAGGTCTGTAGTTGAGCTGGGAACTGAACCCAGATTTCCTGAGTCTCAGTCCAACCCCTAACCACAACCTCGTTCCTCTTCAAGGAAATGTGAGAACCCAGGGCCTAGTGCATGAAAGAAGGCCATCATAGAGAAAGATTTGTGTATTTTGCAAAAACCTTTTCATAAAGTCTCTGTTTACTGTTTTAAAAAAATTGTCTTTTTGAAAGTGCTTTCATTCAGTGTCCTTTGGTTTATTCCCTCAGGCTAACACCATTTGACAGAAAGGTTGCTTTCTTCCTGACTGCTCAATCAAAAGCAAATGGTTTTTAGAGAGTTGCAATGAGAGAACTTTAAAAAAAAAAAAAAAGGGCTAGAACGCTTAATAGTCAGACCTAATTATTTCATGATGAATTCTCCACAATGCGTAAATGTCCGTATCAGACAGATTTTAATAAGCCTTCAAAAGCTGACACAGTATTTATCACTGATTTGTTAATTTAATTCTTTTAAATCAAAATGACTATTGCTTTTAGGGCTAGATTGGGGCCAGAGTCCTGTGTTGCGTAGTGAAGGGCTGCACCATTCCAGGATGATAGATTGGAACATGCCCTCCCAGGTGATCCCTCTATGCACAGGAAGAGTGAAAACTGCTCTATTCACATATCACCCCCACCCCACCCCTCCCCACTCCACCCACAGGCTGGTATAGAGGGGACAGAGCTATGAACTAGACTGTCCCCTGCTCTTTTTTGGGGGACTTGCTCTTTGGTCAGGGGAGGTTGTGAGAAGCAAGCAGTCCTAGGGTTCCCCAGAGCACAAGAACTGCTACTGTGGGAAGCCTTTCCTCGCTGCATAGTTGGAACAGAAACTTCTTGCTTGATGGGTAGGCCAAGCTCTCACAAGACTTAGACCTTTTTGGTATCCCTGCATGGCCAGGGAGGACATACTTGCTAAATAAAGCCTCAAAGGGCTTAAACTGAACACAGAAGTGAAATTCACAAGTAATTCAAGTGATTCAGTAGTAATACATAATGAGAATCCTTTGCTGATCTTTAGCATTTTATGTGGGGTTGTTAGCACTGTCTATTATCAAGGTTGCCTGAGACCTCCCACGATAAGACCTAGTTTTCAGTTGCTCTTCACTTTGCCAAACTTTAACTTTTTGGTCTGAAATGTGCTTTTTGTCATCCCTGTAAAATTTCACCCAAATCTGGCCAAGTTAGAAGTCCTTGGAAAATCACACTTTGCACATGCTCAGTAGAGACTTGATAGTACTTTGCAGCTAAATTCCCCCCAAATTCCATCCACACTGGGCGTGGTCCAGCTTGGGACTAAGCAGGACTTTCCCTGCAATTGCAATTTAGGGATGCTGCGAGCCAGGGCCAGGTACCAGAACTGACAGCAGGAAGCCTCTCTCCCCTGTGCTTTCAGTGACCCTTCAGCTAGGCCCAGGAAGCATGGAAAAGGAAGCTTCTTTATTTGAATGTGGAGAGGACAATAGCTGGATGTGAGGAGAGTGGGGCAAGTAGATTGTGTCAAGGAGCCAGGGAGGGTGGGGAACTGGAGGCTGGTGGTGGGGAGAGGAAACTGGGACTGAGAGTTAGCGTTAGAGTAGGGGGAGACTGGGACTGGCTGGGCACGGAGACTGGGACTGGGAGTTAGGGAGGGTAACAGGGTGCATGACTGGGAGTGCCTAATTAAAGAAATTCTGACTAAGGGTATGTCTTCACTACCAGCCAGATCGGTGGGCAGCAATCGATCCCCGAGCGCTCTCCCGTCGACTCCTGTACTCCAGCTCAGCGAGATGGGAAGGCAGAGTTGACCGGGGAGCGGCAGCAGGTGACTCACTGCGTGAAGACACTACGGTAAGTTGATCTAAGTACGTCGACTTCAGCTACATTATTCACGTAGCTGAAGTTGCGTAACTTAGATCGATCCTCTTCCCTTCCCCCCCAGTGTAGACCAGGCCTTAGAATCAGTGAGGTAGTGGAGAAGCAGTCAGGGGTTCTGTTGAAATAAATAGTATGTGATCATGTAATTAGAGACTGTATCTTAATGCATACACACAAAGGAGTCAAATTAAGGTTGCAAAGGCCACCTTAATTCTGGCATTTCCTAACTTCTGAGTGTTTGACTTTTCAACCTTTTTCACATAGTGTGTATAATATGTAGCTGTACTGGGGGTTGATCCGTGTTCAAAATATACTATGTTGCGCAGGTTTTCCTGACTGCCTTTAATAAAATACATCTCCAATTACTCTTGTGCTGAAAGCAGACAAGAAATTGAAAACCAACCAAAGAGTTGCACTACTCTCCTTAAATCATTAATCTTTTATCTTTTTCAGAAGTCCACATATACAATGAATTTACCAGTGGAATTACTTTTGCTTCGTAAGGGTTATAAGGTGTTTGATCATAACTGCTGGAGTAAATTAAGCAGATTTCATGAGCAGCTAACTGAGAATGCTGATGCCACAAGGAAGTTTTGATAACCAAGAGATCACAATTTGATTCCAATGACACAGAGTGGGGTATAATGGATTTTGAACCATTTGTTATTTGTCATCTGTTTCATTTGATTAAAAATGTATGGTATTTACAGGGTTGGAAGGATTCAATTTAAATCATTAGTTGTCAGTAAATGTCAATTTCACCTGACACACAAAGCGAGAAAAAAAATGTCCACCGAAAGTAGTCAGTGAGTGCAGCCTCCTCGACACTTAGTGCCTTCAAGGATCTGGTATCACAGGACCCTGTTGCCCTGCTGTCATGGCCCTGCTCACTCATTCACTGGCCGAGAATGAGGGGGGTCTGCTTACCATGGGCTGGAGCTGTTCAGCAGTGAGGTGACTTCCCCTGTCCTTGTTATGTGCCTTATCGGGGGCTCCTGCTCCACCCAACCTGGAATGCAGCCTCCCGCCCAAAAAAAGGCCTGAGATTTTGTATGTTTGTTTTAGCTTCAACCGCCTAGCAGTGGGAACTGAAGACTTTATGGGTAAAATTCTGTAATTTAGACTTTTGAATTAGGCTTGTTACAAATAAATAAAGCTTTAACTTTTTGAATCTCAACATCTACTGCCATTAAATAATTATTGCCTGCCCCCTTCATGCAACTGAGAAAATTAAAATAATTAAAAATAAAATGCTTAAAATTCATATTATCTATCACAATTAGAAAATAATAAACATCAAATTCTGCCATGCCTAAGAGTATTTATCAGTCAGTAGGCTGGAAAAAGAATTGCTAGGACTGATAAAAAATGTAAAAAGATCATCATTAAAAGGGCAAATGAGGGAATACTAAACTTTGTCAAAGGGATCATAACACCTCATCTGGGGAAAAAAAAACTTTTGAGTAGGCTGACAGTAAAAACACTTTACTAAATTGCTCTGTATTGTTAACTGAGTAACCGTCTATGCTAAGATGCAGTGTGGTGGTTTATTTGGCAAAGCACTCGACAGTTAATGAGAAAAATAGTGCTAAAAACAACTGCACTGTTAAAGTCATTTTCTCCCTTTTAGCAACATATTACTTGAGAATAAAATGTATAACTGTTTTTACTCTAGAATGGATACTCTTCAACATTCAGTTCAGCATCAGTTTGTACTAGCTTCATCATATTTGCCATTTTGGCAGCAGACCATTCGTGCAGAAACCCATTACTTGCCTTCCAGCTATTGTGGTGATGTTCAATATTCTAAATACTATTAGCATACAAAGAATTCTCTTCCTGTTATGTAATTAGAATGTACGATTATTTTTTCCTATATGGGTAGCATAAAAATATAAGCTGAATAACCCATTGGTGTGCTTCTTTGGGGCTAGGGTGTTGATAGATGGTAACTCCTCCGCTTTAGTATGTTGTTCCTCAAAGATGTTAGTATATAGCAAAACCTTTTTTTGCTACTAGTTCAAATTCATCCCTAGACGAATGATAAATATATTACCGTCTTTAGTGCAGGGAGAGCACACTCCAGCAATAGGATGAGGAGGAAGGGCTGGGAAGAGAAAGGAAGGACTCTGTGCATCCTGGGAATCTCTTAGGTGTTGAAATTGTATATTTGGCTAAATATGTGAAAACTTTCTTGATGCAAATGATCTGAATTCATAAGTAGGTGTCAAATATTTGTTAAAAGAACATGGGGGGGGAGAGAGAGAGTGATGGGGAGTATAAATCCCACACTAGAACGGAAAAGGTTAAGGAGCAGTTCTGGGCCCCTGTAACCCTGTACCCCCTCCTTTCCCCAAAGCTGCAGAGCATGCTCCAGCTGGAGGAAGGACTTTAAAGGGAGCCAGACAGCTTAGATGGGGGAACAGGTCAGATCTACCCTGAGTGCTCCAGACCAAAGGTGCCACAAAAGCCTCTGCTGGGGAGGAAGGGACTACCAGATGACTCTAGCCAGGCTGAAGGTTCAGTTACCCTTCTCCCTTCCCCTTTTGTTATATTAAGTTGGACTTTGAGACCATGGAAGGGGGTGGATAGTAGGAAGTGGTCCAAGGAGGCAGTCTTGAGGCAAACCCGGGTGCCTGATTTAGTTTGCCTCGCACAGGGCCCAGAGTAAGAGCTCAGTGGAGTGGAAGGGTCCAGGCTCCTTTATCAAACGCCCTCGCCATACAGGGATATAACCGTCACTTCCACCCCTCCCAGAAGTAAGGAGAAGGTGGAGATGCTGAAAGCCTCATGGGAAGGACCAGGCATCTTCAGGGGCTAGGAGATAAACTGAGGATTCTCTCTTGTCAGAAGGATGTGGAACCCTCTACAATTTGTTGAACGCTGCTGCCCCGAAAGGGGGGGAATGAGCTAAATTGGTGACCCAGCTGGAGGACTGAGTTGATACACAACCAAAAGGCAGGTCAGCCCAGTTCTGGAGGAGTTGCTGACAGGAAGCACCAGAGACTGGGAGGGGGAAATTGAGAGACCAATGACCTAACTACTAAGTGATGCCACCAGTAAGCCCAGCTCCTGGAATACATACATACATAGATACATAGACACACATAGTATATTTGTGAAAATATTTATATATTGAAAATATTTTTAAATCACACACATACGCTATATTTCTGCCAACTTTTTAAATAAAATTTCCACTGGGGGCCAACAATTTTGAGTGGGATTTTTAGGAGGTGGTGTTATGACTAGGGTGGCTTCCAAAGGAAGTAAGGGCTTGTCTACATTACCCGCTGGATCGACAGGCAGCGATCGATCCAGCGGGGGTCGATTTATTGCGTCAGACGCAATAAATTGACCGCCAAGCACTCTCCCGTCGACTTCGGTACTCCACCGGAGCAAGAGGTGCAGGCGGATTCGACGGGGAGTATCAGCAGTCGACTCACCACAGTGAAGACACTGCGGTGAGTAGATCTAAGTACGTTGACTTCATCTACGTTATTCATGTAGCTGAAGTTGTGATCTCCCCACCAGTGTAGACCAGAGCTAATAGAGCTAGGAAGATACACAAGGCTTGAAAAGACATTACAAGTCTGTGATACAAATTTATAATCAGATGCTTTATTTTAGCTTTTATTAGTTTGATGAGACTAGGTGCATCTTGCAAATTCCCATCTCAAACTGTGTCCAAAATTATCTACTCTTATTTTACTGCCTGGTGTACATATACTTAGTATCTCTATCTACTGTATTAATCTATAATGCTATTTTAAAATACCAATTGTATCTGAGATGAGTGTTGAGGGCCTTTATGTTCCTTATATTTGGGACTGCATACCTATTCAGGAGAGTCCTTGAGCAAACCTAATGGAACTTAACCACTTAAGCAAGTGCTTTCCCGAACTGAGGCCAAGCAGTTTTGTTTAGAACAATGTATCCTGCTCACAAAGGAAGCAGGAGATGATATTACTTCTACACAACTCAAATAATACACTTTATTAACAGAAATGTTATACATGCAATTCATTTAACCAAAGTAAGTATTAAGACTTAGAAAAAGAAATAGAGAAAAAAATTAAGTGTTTTGGATAGTTGTTGAATGGAAATACTCTCTAGCATATAAATAGTGTGCTTACTACTCATGGGTTTACCGTGGTTTTAAATCACTGACTGAATGTGACATGTGTCACATTGTGCTGGGGTTCATTGCATGATAAGCTATGTCACATCTAACTATATATTAAATTATTTCTTGGTGCCTTCTTCTGATATTAATGTATGCTAATGCTAGCAATCCACTGCTTGTAGAGAGAAATATATAATGAAAATATTTTCTTGTAACACTTTTTTTCCCCAAAAAAATACTACTGGTAAAATTATGCACTGGGCCAACAAACAATTTTTAAAAAGGAATCAGCTCCTCCAAATGGTCTTCCATTGATCAAAGTCTGATCAAAAAATTTCCAACAAAACTATCTCAGTGAAAAATTGAGTTTCCAACGAAATAACATTTTTCATTAAAAGAGTCTGCTTTCTGCAGAAAATTTTGAATTTTCATCTTGTACACTTTGGACAAAACTGCAAACTTTTCAGCCAAAAAGATTTGGGTTTTGGCTGAAAATTTTCCTGTTCCAGTTTTTCCAAATCTCTCCACAGGGGAAAAAAAATTCCAAACAGCTCTGCATCAGTTACCATACAGTGGGCCAAATCCTGACGTTAGTTACCTCCATGCATATGCTAGTGATAGCACAATGTGGTCCTGAGAAAGGAAATATTCATGAGTTTTGCTTATAGGCATAATCTTAATGCATAACACTGCACAGATGGATAGACTAACTTTACTATGTGCTTTATAAGACTTGTTAATTTTATGAATCATGTCTGATAATTGTAATAATTTGAATACTCAAGATGAAGGAACCTGCTAATTGCTTTACTGTGAATGTAATGTCAAATACCCATTTTCTGTTTTTTTTAATACATTAATGAAATACTAAGATTAATTACTCTCAGAATACTAAAGGATGAGAACTGCTAATTGCAAGTAACCGAGAAAATGTATCTCTTGATTAATAAACCGAAGAGCTTTCAGCCTTTGACATAAAAATTTATACCCTCCAAGAAAAAACAAGGGCAAGGATATATAACATTAAACCAACACACAATTAACAACACTTTGTTTTAATTATCTTTGGGCACAATTTAATGTTGGCCCTGCAGTTCATTTTTCTTCTTTGACTGCTCATTAGACTATTTATGTAGATTAATTCTTGAAGTATTGGCATTTGCTAATACATGGTTTTTTACAAGCTACTGCACAAAGCTGACATCAGTGAGGAAACCTATTAACTGACCTCCCAGAGACAGATCTTGTCTGTCCATAATGTTATGTTTTTTTTCCTTCTAGGCAGTTTGCCATAATTGATAAAAGGTTATGACTTTATTGAATGATTTCTTATCAGCTGAAAGGACATAAAGGACTGAACAGTCATGTGGACTGACTGAAAACAAGCCCAAGGGAACTCAAATTATGCATATTTGGAAAAATAAATTTACAAGGAACCTCAAGTCACTCAACATCAATGATACAATTAAGACTGAATAAGTGCTTTTGTTTATTTCAAGTTCTATAGACCTAGGTAAAATGCATACAGATTATGAAGCAATTGTTCTATGTAGGAATAGTGAGAATTAACATTTAATATGTTTATTTTAGTGATATTTGTGTGGGTCTTTAAAGGGAAAATATATTTACAGACATAATTATAAAGACCTGGTATAATTTTAGGTGAGGCCTGTGCTTTGTACTTAGATCTGAACACACTTACCACTTTTTGTTTTATTTTTGTTTTACAAAATCTTCCAGGACACTAATATTGAACTTGATTTTTAATTGAATTGGGAGTATAATCAAGTGAGAATGTTATGTGGATTATGAAGCAGAAGGAGAATTTTCCTGTTTGCTTAAACCAGAAATCTATAGCCCCAATGACTGAATTGTTTTTCTCAATCTCAGGCAAAACTCCTGCTGAGATCACTAGAAAGCATTTGTATACTGTACTGCTGAACCACTGTATAAGAAACTGAACAGAGTACAATGAACTGAGCACTGAATAAGAACTTCAGATTTTGATTCTATGTTGGTCCAGACCTTGATTCCGATCCTTGAGGTTATTACATCATGCTTAAGTACATGGACATTGAACTCAGTGCAGTTACTCAGGTGCATTCTTCTTGGGGGGTCTGGTAAGGACTGTGAGGTTTTCAACAATAAATACTCCAAATACTGCAACTTCAGCAGTAAACACCAGAGTGAAGTAATGCCATTTTTATGATGGTTATTAAATCACGTATGCTACACGATTTAAAAAATTAACACTTGAAACAAAGTCAGAATGTGTCAATGGGTTTGATTGAGCCTATAGCTTGAACTGAATTAAAATTATTTATGAAGTACTTTTTAAGGATATATGATCCTTGACATTAGAGAGAGTAGTTCCAAGATGGAACTTTCTGCTCATCCTTGATAAATGAATCATGATAAAAAATACTGTTACATGAGTCTAAGTGAACTAAGAAAGACAGGATTTATACCACATTGATTCAGTACCACTATAAGAAGGGGTATACTTTTATGTGTAAAGTTATTTTATTTCTTACCTCCAGAGCTTTCAATCGTTCTAATAGCAATTTTGTCTTTTCTTTCTCTTCTTCAGTACTGCTATTTTCACTTCTTGAATCTCCATCTACTGCAATATGAATGTGTTCCATAGTTTCTTTGCATTTTCTGTCCTCTTCTAACAGTTTTTCCTAAAAAGATTAAGAATTGTTTTCATTACACACAAGAGCAGATGAAATTAATTATGTAAGAGTAAATGCCTAGGAATTTCCTTTGAGAGCCAATGTGCGTGAAGTAATATCTTTTATTGGACCAACTTCTGTTGGTGAAAGAGACAGGCTTGTGACCTACAGAGAGCTCTTCTTCAGGTCTTCTCAAAAGCTCTCTCTTCTCAGAAGACCTAAAGAAGAACTCTATGTAGCTCAAAAGCTTGTATCTTTCACCGAAAGAAGTTGGTCCAATAAAAGATATTAGCTCACCCACCTTGTCTCTCTAATATTATGGGATCAACATGGCTACAACAGCATTGCAAACAACATAGGAATTTCCTTTGCACATGCAAAAAAGAGAACTTGTACCTTGTTTGGGATCACAGTACTCATGAAGATTCTGCTGAACGTATTATGGCCTCAGTCCTGCAAAAGGGTGTGCATGGGTGAACCTTTATACCCTACCTGAATTCCCTGTGAATTTAATGGGACTCTGTGCAGATGTAAGAGTCTGTCTTCTGCAGGTTAGAGACCTAGATTATCATTAACAAAACAACTTTTGCATTTTCTTTAAAAGTTGTCGCAACAAGAACTTGGCTTCTAATACAAGTGCTCTGCCACTGACATACAGTTTACCTAGGGACAACCAGCATAGAGGCTTATACTTAATATATGGCATCCTTCTTCATCTAGTGCTTATTCATGAACTATCATTTAGGGCTCAGAATCTATTGTTGGATATTGATTTCAGCACAGGATATAAACTAATGTATAACTAGAGATAACCAAAGTAACAGGAAGTTTCCAAGTATGTCTTTTGAAAATAAATGAGACTTAGGCTCCAAAGTGACATAGAAGCTTTTTAAAATTTTGCTCATAATCCAGAAATTTTGCATTCAATTAACTTTACTTAATATGTGTGTTTTGGGGTTTTAGCTTGTGATAGGCGGACTCATTTTTGCTTAATTTCAAGCCCCGCTGAACAGCATCATCATTATTTAGGGCTAGATTGCCTATTACTTCTAGCCTAGAGAAAGGGTTAGCATGTAGCTGAGCTGCCCTAGGAGCAACATAGGGAAGGAAATGTGTTTCAGTTGCTCTCCTGCTCTTCCACTCTGTTCCCAGGAAGTAGGAACTGGATACCAATCTTTACCACTAGAATCACAGAATATCAGGGCTGGAAGGGACCTCAGGAGGTCATCTAGTCCAACCCTCTGCTCAAAGCAGGACCAATTCCCAACTAAATTATCCCAGCCAGGGCTTTGTCAAGCCTGACCTTAAAAACCTCTAGCAGATTCCATGACCCTATCAACTTAATCTGCCCAACTGCATGGTGGAGGAAGGCAAATGTAAGAGAATACCAGGAATGTGGCCCTGCTTGTCAAAATATATGTAGCAGAAATGTGGGCAAGCCATAGAGGAGAATTGGGCAGGGGGGGCTTTCTCCCCATCGAGCCCCTGTGCAGCCATGTAGGCAAGACCACAACTGGCACTAATTGCTTGTTGAGAGTAAATAGTGTACTCTATGATGTAAAGAAGAAACAGAGGACAAGGACTATCACCTCAAGAAATTTAAAATCTAAGGCCCCCAAAGACTTCTCCACATGTATAACTTTACACACAAAGACAATCCCATTGTGATTACTGGGATTCTTCACATGTGTTAAAAGTATATGTAACACCAACAGACCCTGGTTGTCGGTGGGCAGGATCAAACCTGGGACCTCTGGATCTTAATGCATGAGCCTCTACTGCATGATCTAAAAGCCATATATATGACTGTTAGCTAAGGCTGTAGAGCAGACTCATTAATCTCTCTTTCTAAGTGGTCTTGGTGTCCACCACACCCAAGAGGTATATGGGTTACATATGCATATGCAGAAGCGTTTTGAGGATTAGCACCTAACCGGATGAATAAAATGATACACACATACATTTTACTGAGAGTGGAAGGATCAGTGGGTGACGCAGAAATTTTATTTTATTTAAATGTTGTTTTTGTTAAGTGATTAAGTTTGGTGAGTTTCACAGGAGACCTGTAGAAAACACGAGTTTGAATACTGAACAGCACTAACTCAGTAAGTTATGGATCTCATTCTACAATTAGAGACAAAGAGGGTGGCAAAAATGAGCTGAGAGCAACAGATCCAAAGGAAAACTATCCTGAATGTGAGATATTGTGCAAAAGGAGCAAAGGCGTAAGGAAAAACAGACACAAACACAATGTTATTATTCATAAGACACTCATGGTGGACTCCACAAATCAATGTAGGCGCCTAACTTCTACTGAAATCAGTCACTGAAATCAATGGAAGTTAAGGTCCTAACTTCTATCTAGACACCTAAGTTGCTTTGTAGATTCCACCCTCAACACAGACAATAAAATATACACTGTCCCTTACCCTGAAGAGCTTACAATTTAATTGTGTATATGAAGTGAAAAGTGGAAGTAACAATGGTAGGGATAAGCAACAGAGAGTCCTGTGGCACCTTTAAGACTAACAGATGTATTGGAGCATAAGCTTTCGTGGGTGACGAAGTGGGTATTCACGATCCAATACATCTGTTAGTCTTAAAGGTGCCACAGGACTCTCTGTTGCTTTTTTACAGATCCAGTCTAACACGGCTACCCCTCTGATACTTAATGGTAGGAACAGGAATGGGAAATAGGAAGAAAGGAAGAACAACTATAAAAAGATACCATGGGGATGGGTGACCTTACAAAAATCTAGATAGCAATATAAAATCACTTGGATATGTTATGTGCACTTCATGATAGTTCTGATATATATCTGCATATATCTGCACACTGTGGAAAGGCACCTTCTCGGTCTCACCAGTCTCAGCTGTTTTTAGCCTTGGCGAGACGGGCTTGGGGTAAAACAGTCCCTCTTGGTTGCACAGGGGCAGTCCGCTCCTTTTCTCAGTCAGTATTTTAGGCTTGTTTTTCTCCCTTATGGGAGGGAATGCAGCCTCCACTCCTGGTGAGGCTTGCCGTCTTGCTGCTCCTCACCTACTGGCAGCTTGACTCCCACCCCGCCTCAACAAGGGAGGGTTTAAAAAGGTCTCAGGCAGCCCATAGTTGGAATCAGCTGATCCTAATTGTCTTCAGGTAACTCTCTCTCTCTCAGCTGATCCTGATTGACCTGTAGTCACCCCTCCTTAGCTGACAGGGAGGAGGGCCTTTTACCCTTCTGGGACTGTTTTCTACCCTGCCCTTGCAGCTGTCTGTCCTGAGTTTATCACAACACTTATGGGTATTTTGTACCAGCCTATATTTTGAGAGGTGCTTTCTTATTTCTAATATATAGCACATGCTCTGTAATGATTTAATGGCTTGAACAATACATTCAAACCATTTTCCCTTTTCAAGTTGTCCTGAATCGGGAAATCCATGTAAAACTTTATCAACCAATTCAGAAAACAGTTTGTTATAATGACTCATCTTTGATGCATTGCCGGCATGAATGACGCTTTTAAAGACAAAAATACAACACAAATGAATGAAGCCTAGTAATGGAAGGACATCTTAACACCCATACAAGGGCATCCTAACTGCCAACTTCATTAGCTTGTTAAAGGAGAGTGTGTAGGAAAGCATGACCCCAGACACTTCACCACAGAGGTGGGAACAATGTGATTCCTATCAAAGTAAATTGCAGAAATCAATGACTTTATCTAATACAATGCTTAGAATAAAGAAATGACTTCTCACTCTTCTTTGAATTACAAAATTTGATGTCCTTGGGAGACAAGGTTGCATTACCGAAAATTCACACTGTCAACTAAAACAGAAATACATATTTGAGCATTGTTTGCTCAAAAATGATAATTCAAACAAAGATGCTTAATAATGTTACCCTATAACAATATATACATGCTAAACAGAATACGGTCAAAGATCAAATCCCATTATAAAGAAACTGGGTCTCCTGCTCCCACTGAAGTCAATGGGAATTTAGCCATTGAGTTCAATGAGAGGATTGGCCCACTGGATCAGATTCTCAAGCTGGTGTAAATATGAGGCTATACAGATTTTAAATAGTTAATGTTCTGGCCTATTATCTCTACATATACAAAATGTTCCATAAAAGACATAAGTAGTACACTGATGATGTATCTTTTGGTCTAATCCTTCAATTCCTATTGCCAATAGAGCCAACAGTTGAAGATAGACCCAGTGCAGCCTCGAAACGGTAAGAGTTCTCGAATTAATGTGAACATATAAATCACTGAAGACACTGATCTATGAAACTTCACAATGCAACAACCTCACTGAGATTTGTCAGAAAGCTGGATTTCAAAAAGATGAACTAAGAGGGAGCAATTCAATTTCCCTTCTCCACCAATACATTTAGATGAAAATGACAAACTGACATTGGATGAAATCTTGCTGAAATTCCATTATTTTCATTATGGTGAAAAGCAACTGTCCTCCCTAGCATCCCCACCTCCAGTACTGTGAGAATATTCTCATTAACAAAGAGGCATTCACAATCATAATTTTAAATAAAACAACAGTACAGTAACAATATCTATAGAAGAAAACATGAGGGACATTTTCAAAAGACCATACTTCCTTTTTGGTATGGCACTGGAAAAGAAATCTGACCACGTCTAGGAATTATACAATTTCATGAAAAACATTTGGAAAATAATCAAGTTACTATTAAAATATTTCATTTAATTACAAAGACATTTCAAAACATTAAACAAAAAGAGTGAATGATTAGAAGACACACAGTAGCAAATTCAGTTAAGAACAGCTTCAAGAGACTCTGAAGTATCCACAGGCGACAGGTTTCCAGTAGTGTTCAGCTCCTATGAAGCCTGAGAAGAAATATGCCCAGATTGAAAAAGAATGCCTGGCAAGGAAACAAATGCTTCATCTTCCTGCTGTTATTATTTATATTACAATAGTGCCTAATAGAACTGGGGTTCCACTGTACCAGGTGGTGTACAAACATATAGGGTGACCAGATGTCTCAATTTTATAGGGACAGCCCTATATTTGGAACTTTGTCTTATACAGGTGCCTATTACTCCCCACCCTGTCCTGATTTTTCATATTTGCTATCTGGTCACCCTACAAATATATGCTATGAAATGGTCCCTACTCCATGGAGCTTAAAATCCAATTTGGGATCTTATGACCTAATTTGGCAGTTTACAACCTCAGAGTCACTTGCACTGACTGGGAATCTTTTTGTCTGTTAACAGAACACAATCCATTAGTGTCATTGATCAGCTGTCAGGCATTAATAAATAGAGCACTTGCCTGTCTTAACATTAAGCCACATGAAACATATGAAGAACCATTAACATCAGAGTACATTCCAGAATAAGAGCTGTCAGCAGTAACCTACATGCTATCAGAGTGTCGTGTGACAGAGACCTGTCTGAAACAAAAAGGTGACTTAAAGGGGGTCAAGGCTGTTTGTGTAACTGGAGTGGCTGATATCTTTATTAGCAATTGCTGATGATGTGACCCAGTCTTCACCCTGACAGCACTAAAAAAAGTACCTGTTTTATAACTACCCCAGTGCTAGCAATGCTGTAAGTGCTAAAAGAGACAGCCTCAGGTGTTTTAAACACTCAATCATGCAAATCTGCTTAAGTGGTAAAAATGCCAGAGCCCTGTCTATACTTGCTGCACCATTGTTGGCTGCTGCTTGTACTACAAATACTAATTTTGCTAGCACACATGCTGAGGAAAACCAGCTTACTAGATAGATGTCTCACCTCCTCCCAACAGGTAAAATTAAGAAACACATAACAAAGAAAAAGCAATACTCCATTCCTGGTACTTATTGTTCTGGCTACTAATAAGGAATCATTAGAAAAATTACCCTCTCACTCACAGAAGTTGGAGCTTATCTCCATGATTATCACAGCCAGATTGTGCTTAATATGCACTTATGTGGAAAACCAAACCATTTTCAGACATAGTGAGGCTCCTGCAGATGCAAACCATGTCGGTATATCACGTTCAGCTGTTGGACTATGAAATGTCAGCTTCTACTTTTTTGGTTATAGTCTCTTTAATTTTTAAGTCATTGGACTTTGTTAAAAATAGGAGATTGATCAGTGATGTAAACTCATACTAAGCAGAGATCTGATGTGAGAATACTGCTTTAGAAACACTTCTAACCCAGGAATGAAACAGATAAAAAGCACATGGCATGGGATAACTTCAACATTATTTGTGAGGCAGAAAAGTACCTCTGCTATATTATAATCATTCAGACACACAGCTCCAATTATAAAACAAACAAACAAACCTCCATGCTATATTTATCAACACATAGTCAGCAAAAGTGTATATATTGTAAAGTAACATTAATACTAGCTCCCAGTGGGTATCTGCCCCCAATTAGTTAAACTGCAAAGTTCTTCTCTGGAAGCTATCAAAATGCACTGAGATGCCTCTGAGGCTTCCAAAGGTTCAACTCTCCTTGAGTCTTCTCTGCTATTCTAAATGCATAAACTTGACCTCAGTACTCTCTACATTTCAGTTACAAAACAATATACAAGATAACTGATGCAATAATAAATTCTGAAAGTTGTTTCTTGCAATGTCGCTATACAGTCTTGATATATTCCTATATAAAGTACATTAAATGCTATTTTCTCTGCAGACCTCCTTGTGTTCAGCACTATCCCTCATCATGAGTGCATGACATGGAAGAAGAATGTTCAGGCTGCAGATATGGATAGTGAATGTACATGGAGTTCTTCACAGGAAGTCTTCATGCTGCCATAAGACAGACAGTCCAGGGCTGTGCACAACTCACTCAAGTAATTTGACTGGACAAGTTGAAAAAAAGCAGCAAATGCTCCCAATGACTGGGGGTGGATGGATCACTACAAAAACTAATTTCCCTCTGCTGATACTCACACCTTCTTATCAACTGTTTGAAATGGGCCACCTTGGTTGCACTGGCCTCATTAGCACTACAAAAGTGATTTTTCCCTTGGTATTCACCCCTTCTTGTCAACTGTTGAGACTAGTCCACTTTCACCTTAATCGAACTGGCTCGTTAGCACTGACCCCTTCACTTGGTAAGGCAACTCCCATCTTTTCATGTGTTGTGTTTTTATACCTGCTACTGTATTTTCCACTCTATGCATCTGATGAAGTGGGTTTTAGCCCACGAAATCTTATGCCCAAATAAATTTGTTAGTCTCTAAGGTGCCAAAAGGATTCCTATAGTTTTTTCTTGATTTGAAATATATTTATTCAATATATCATTGCTTTAGACAGCACATTAACAAATGCAATAATAATGTTTTCTTGTATAGCTACATCTTTTGTTCAGTACAAGCTGACTGAATTTGAACAAAAAGAAAAGGATTCACATAAATCAGAAGCAGAAACATTGCAAATTGTTCATAGTTTAACATTACGGCTGTCATGCAAAACATATAAAATTCCTCTTTTTCATCTCTGGATTTGACTTACAAAACGAACAGAGTGAGCAGTAAAATCCCCTAGATTAAATGTGTATGATGGATAAGAGAACAAAGTGTTTTCTTTATGTCTCTAATATGAACCCATGACCACTCGCATATCAATCAATCTACTACACATTATTCTTCACTCAAAATACTCCTAAATGTTGCAGGCTATCATCCTTATTGAACAGTTCTGCAGAGTTACATTAATAAATTTTCTGATGATGCTTTTATTGCCTGTTCCATCTATCAGCAAACATTTATTTCTTTTGAAAAAGTTCAGATTTAGAAGGCATGTAAAGTAAAGGGAAACTGCATAGTGAAATGAAAAATGGAGAAAAACTTAAGACTAATCCTAATTAAATGGCTAAAGCGGAGCAAATAGCTTATTAGATGGATAATGGAATATGGAGTCTTTTGCCACTAGGTCAGCAGTTGAAATGTAATCTGTAATGACCAAGAAGTAGAATAGTTGTCCGGTGACTCATAAGAAATGAGTTGCTGTTGGTCTCATCCAGTCCATAGTAAACAGATATCTACATTGCAAACACCGCCATTGTATCTAGGACTTTTGTTGTCTGCATTGATATCAAGGACTGCATAGATAAGGGAACGGAATAACACTTTCAGCTTTGGTGACCCTTTCAAAGACATGATGGCAGGGCAGTAAGGGAGTAGCCTGTAGCATCTGGTGTTACAGTGATGTGCGTAGTGTGTGATAAAATGAAAATTTCAAATTCATTCGATGGCTATGGAATTTGCACAGAAAAATGATACTAAGGGACAAATTCTGTGGCTCCTACTGATGTTGCATGCATGTATATGTGGGCAAAATATCCACTGCATTTTCTCATATACATTTGTAATCTGTTATAAAATGGTTCATCACAGTATTGCAAAAGTAAATCAATTTTCTTTTCTCACAAGGAAACCTATCTTAAAGCTAAAAAGGAACACAGCATTTAATGTAGCTCTAGGAATTTGTGAGTATTAAAATATCTACAGTTAATTGAAGCAAGATGAGCCAGATTCTGCTCTGATTTAAATTTGGGGTAAATTTGAAGAAACTGCAGTGAAGTCAATGCAATTACTCCAGATTTACTTTGGCAGAATTTAGCCCTATTTAAAAAAAAAAGACTGTATTCTCATTGCCCAGGTAAAGGAGGTCAAATGCTTATTTTGATCAATTAAAGAACTTTAAGGTAAAAAGTTTCCCTGCCATGAATCTCATTGTTGGTGTTCAGAAACACCAATGTATTAAAGATCCTTACTCAAGCTTCACAGAGCTATGCTAGTCAATTTATTCTGCCTGTTCTTCCCTTTCTAGGGATTACCACAAAGAAGCTACAAAGAACATAGCTCAAGAAAGGCATTTACTAGTATTTTGGAATGCCGGCATATTAATTCTCATGGGAGACAATGTCAGTGCAGGTACAGAGACCAGAGCCAACTATGCCTCATGTAGAATTTAGATACAAAGCAAGTATAGTACTGTAACTGAGGTTCTCTTTGGCAGGTGCCATGAAATATTTAGTTGGCTGTAGAACCAACCAGAGATGCAAGCATGGAATGTATTTTTTGGATGGGATTCTCAACTGTCAACACCATTCAGTGGATGGAATCTATCAGTGATATGGCTTCAAAGATTTGCTAGACTAGCTAGATCTAGGCATTCCATTTGTCTTAACCAAGAGATGCAGGAGCTAGAGGATGCTTTGTTGGCTTTGGTAGGCAACAGGGGAAGATGGCTATTAGGAGAAAGTGGTGGTGATCAAAATCTCTCATATATGGAAATCTAGCTAACACAATAAGTATTTGTCTATGAGTGATAAGAGGATAGGATTTTTTACATTTCCTGCATTTAGTTACTTACTTTTACCAACTACAAGTTATTTACTTTTCCTGCATATAGAAATGTTGTTTGTCATAATTTTGGTTAGAGACGGGCCTGAAACAAACTCTGGATCTCAGCTCTATAAAGGGCCTAACCTAAATTTGAACATTCTCCAATTTGGGAGTTCAGTATCCTGATTGGAACTTTCCCAATTAGAGTGATAAGTATGAGCTGAGAATTCAGATCCAAATCCTTGATTCTAATCTGGGATGTCGGTAATTACCTTAGAAAGCTTGGCTGTATTGTAGATATCTGACTCACAATATTGTCTCACTTGTTAATAAATCTTTGTTCTTCCCTAACCTCTTGGCTGCTGTTTTAATCTCAGAAGCAGTAACTAAGAAAGGGGAGAAATCTAAATCTAATTTGGCTGCTTCAGAAATATGGTTGAGAACTGTAGATGAAAGTTAGAATGATAACCATTGTTAGCCTTGAGACTGGTCTTTAAGAAATATGTGGATTAATTTTGTGGCAGTGGTTCTAGTTCATATTACAGCCTTTAAAATAAAATCCTGCAAATTCCCTTGTCTTGAACAATAGATCTGTAATGCAAGTGGCAACAAACTATTTTCAGGACAAATAATATCAGTATAAGGATGTTCAGCCCGTAAAATGATAATATGCCAAATAAAAAAAATTGATGTATATATCTTTCTTGCTATTTTGCTAAACAAAAAATGTATATCATAGTTTTATAAACTTCTTAAAATATTATACAAATACTATAAATATACTTTATATTTACAAATAATAATATTTTATACTTCTATAGCACCTTCCATCCAAAGATCTCAAAGTGCTTTACAAATCTCAATAAATCATACCTCCAAAACATAGAAAGGGTAGTATCATTTAGTTGATGTTACAAATGGAGAAACTTATGAACAGACAGATTAAGTGACTTGATCATACAGGAAACCCATACTATGAATCCATACCTAGGAACACAACCCAGGTTCTATCAGATTCCCACTCTCATGCTTTAGCAATAAGACAATCCATCCTTCACCGCTTAGAAGTGCTTCAGGAACATCGCTGCTTTTCAGCTAGGGTGGAAAGAAGGGATGTAAGAGGCAGATGTTGAATGATATAGGGGAACAAGATTGCAGCCTGGGAAAGGCAGCCAGATGATTACCATATCTAAACTTTATTTATCACCAGCAACTGGGACATGACCCTCACTCTAGAGTCTGTAGGCTATCCCTGCACACAGGAAGAATATCTGCAGGCATTAGGGCAGCATGAATCACCCTAGACAGGCTGTGAATCTGGCTGTATGATTTTTCAAAGCTCTTGTGTCTGCATTTCTGTGTTATGGCTGTATGATATTCATAGGTCCCAAAAAACATCAATAAGCTGCTTTTTTGGGGTGTGGGTGGGATGATTCCACAGAAAAGATACAGGAAGAAGGTATGGCTGAAAGGAAATATAAAGATGGTTTAGAGGAAAAGTAGACGTGGGAGCCGGATCTGTCCAATGTAGTGCTACAACCACATGCTACTTGGAATGTGTAAATGGAATGTTCTGGAAATGAGAGAATAACTTATTTTCTAAGAAACAGGCACATACACTGCATATTTTTAATACAGAGACAGGCACATGCTGTTAGACTTCACTGTGTTATACATAACTCTACATGGTTGTTGCTCTATGATACTGAATGATAAACAGACAAGAGCAATGAAACTGGAAAGCTTGTGCAGGTATGTTCTTTGATATGAAAATTTAGTTTTGAATTATGTACATTAGCATCATCATTCAACTTTTAGATACAGGAAACTAGTCTCTAGGTATGTAACTGTAGGGACAGATTACACAAAGCCTGCACCAGAAGCTAGAACAGAAACTTTTAAAGGGCTCCCAGTAGCAGAAATTACCCCGAGGAATATTTGTGGCAGATGACGACACAGGTTTCTCCTCTGCTTAGTGGAGCCAGGGTAGCTCCAAAAGTGGGCAGAGGTAGCCAGGGAAACCAGGGATCTCCTGTGGAGCTGCCAGCAGAATGTAAAGTTTCTCTCCCCATTCTCCTCAGGAAGGAGGTGGCAGGGAAAAGTAGGCCTCCCCTACTGTGAATCTGCTCTGTGGCACAGCCGGTCAGGTTGGTGCAGCTCTTCACTGTATCAGGAGTAATTCTGGGACTTTATCTTTCTCTATCACAGGGGTCAGCAACCTTTCAGAAGTGGTGTGCCGAGTCTTCATTTATTCACTCTAATTTAAGGTTTCGCATACCATTAACACATTGTAATGTTTTTAGAAGGTCTCTTTCTATAAGTCTATAATATATAACTAAATTATTGTTGTATGTAAAGTAAATAAGTTTTTAAAAATGTTTAAGAAGCTTCATTTAAAATTAAATTAAAATGCAGATCTCCGCGGACCAGTGGCCAGGACCCGGGCAGTGTGCGTGCCACTGAAAATCAGCTCGCGTGCTGCCTTCGGCACACGTGCCATAGGTTGCCTACTCCTGCTCTATCATCTGATATAGACCCTATGGCATTCCTGACCCCAATCCAAACATGTGAAGAGTCAGGGTGAAATACAAAGAAGTATCTGACACTTCATGCTATCTTGACCTTATAAATGAAACCAGTTTTAATGTGCGCATATTCCTTTAAAATATGAAAGTTATAATGCTGTACCATTGTCTTGGGTGTGTTTCCAGGAAGAAGTCAAAACCAGGTGCTTTCTTCAATGCCTTTAAAGCCCTCAGTATCGGCGTTGCCCTACCAGCAATCCATTTCTAATCATAGCTTCCCTTTGAAACCAAAGCATTTCAGGAGTTCTGTTACTGAAACATTATAATTTGATGTCACGCCATAATTTTATATAGATATGACACTATACAAAAAAGGATGGAGACACATTTATTTTTTGATCAATTGGATGACCTGACCCCTAGCTGGGGTGAATACCTTTGAATCAGAGGCAGCTCAGACCAAAGATACTGCCTTAAAAAAAATCCTGTTTCATTCCGGGGCAGGTTTAGACTTTTAAATTTAACTAGAAGCCTTTTTTCAACACTACAATGTATTTCAACAGCTGCTTTCACCCAAGTCGAAGACAATGACCCTCCACCTCTTCCTCTGCTTCTCCAGGGTCCAGGTCTTCTGCCAGGCAGCAGGTTTGACACCACTATCAAGAGCCCAATAGAACCACCCTAGGATTATAAGCACTTCTATCCAGTTCCTTCCTACATTTCCCCCCATCCCCCATGCTTTTTAGGGAATCTTCTCATAAGATACTGTTGAAATAAGAGGTTCATTTCCTCTTATAACTCACAGCAGTAGAGGATGTCCCTTTAGAGTTCAGGGGAAGTGAGGCTTATTCCCATAATGTTCTCATCCCAAAGAAGAAAGGGTGATGATGTCCCATTATGGATCTTTGATATCTCAAAAAATTCATCTACCATTTCAAGTCCAGGCTGGTGACTCTGGCTTTCATAACTCCCTCATTAGCGCCTCAAGACTGGTTCACAGCTCTTGACCTGCATGATACATATTTCCATGCATTTATTAATCCAACCCACAAGATTCCTAGTGGTAACAGCATTTGGTCTTCCCACAACAATGAAGGTATTCACCAATTGCTCGGCATTCGTGGCAGCTCATCTAATAACATAGAGAATCCAGGTCTACCCATAACTTGATAGCTGGCTGATCCAGGGAGGATCACCCCAGCAGGTGACCAACTCATTTCATATAACCTTAAAACTCCTTGTCACTCTGAGCCCCAAAATCAACAGAGAGAAATCCACACTGGTTCTGTCTCAGAGCACAGAGTTCATAGGAACAGTGTGAGATGAGTGAACGTTTACCTTCCACAGGAAGGGTTACAAATTATATCGAACCTTCTCAACTAATTTCAAGCCCAACCAAGGAAATCAGTTAAAATACACCTCACGGACTCTTGGGACACTTGGTCTCATGCACCTATGTGATGCACTTTGCCAGACTTCACTACACTCCATGAAAGTGAATCAAATCATGCCTGTGTCTCTGCACCTTCCTGGCCTTCTAAACACCTTGGCAGATCAGCTCAGTAGACAGTTCCCAGACAATCACAAGGGGGCTATCAAAGACTCAGTCCTACAGAATATCTTTTGCAAGTGAGGATTCCCAGATTCAACCTGTTTGACTAGAACAACAACTGCCAGACATTCTATTCCAGTGGGGCTCCAGCCCAGGCTTCCTGACAGATGCCTTCGTCTTCCTCAAAACTGATGCATGCCTTTCCGCTGATCCCCATGACACCAAGGCTTCTGAGGAAACTAAGGCAAGATGCAGAACTGATTATTATGATAGTCCCAGCATGGGCCAGGCAGTTCTGTTATCTCTTATCACAGCTCCCCACAGCCTTACTTGCCCTACCTGACAGAGTCTTGTAGAATAACTGTTAAATCCTACTGCTGCACTCAACTGTGTTACATCTGACAGCCTGAATGCTTTCTGGATGATGTCCGCTGAAAGAAACTGTTCAGCTGAAGTTAAGAACATTCTGCTCCAAGCAGGAAAACCCCAAACAGATAGATTTTTAAAACTAAATGGAAGCGGTTTGCTATTTGGGCACCTCAGCACCAGCTGTCTCCCTTGACAGTACCCATTTCAGCAATATTGAACTGTCTGCTAGTCCACAAGCAATCTGGATTTTCTATCAGCTCCACAGGGGCCCATCTAACAGCAACATCTGCACACCACTCTCCTATTCAGGCCCAGGCTCTATTTTTCCACTCTACCATGGCTAGATTCCTTAAGGGCCTTATTTATGTTTTCCCCCAGTTTGGGAGCCCCACCCCGCTTGGAACATCAATATAGTATTAGCAGAGTTGATGGGTCCTCCCTTTGAGCCCTTTGCAAACTATTATCTATAATACTAGTCCATGAAGGCTGCCTTTTTAGTGGCCATTACATCAGCTTGAAGGTTAGGGAGATTCAGGCCCTCATGGATGGTCCCCCCTACCTACTGCTTCAGAAGGCCAGGGTCACTGTCAGGCCTCATCCCAAGTTCCCGCCTACAGCTGTGCCACGTAAACCAATTCACTCATCTCCCAGTTTTCTTCTCCAAACCCCACTCAATCTGTAGGGACAATAAACTTTACACACCCGACATCGTAAGGGCACCGTCCTTTTACATTGACAGGAAAAACACATTCAGGAACAGACCTAAACTGTGGCCTTTGCAGTGAGGGTTAAGGGTCTGGCAGAGACTTCGCAGAGACAATTTAAGTGGGTCTCCAACTATATAAGGACATGTTATGAATTGGCCAGGTTAGATCCACCTAGCCACATCGAGCTCATTCCACTCAAGTTCAGGCAGCTTCTACTGCCTGTGGGAGAATGTCCCTACTTCTGAAATCTGTAGGTCACCTGCGCGGAGCTCAGTCCACTCATTCACAATATCCTACTCTTCGGTAGAAGCTTCCAGATTGGATGCCTGCTTTGGTAAAGTGGTCCTGCAGTCTGTTTAAGTAGAACATATATTCCTATTATCCACTTCCAAGCAAGCAAACAGCAGCTTTATTAGTCATCATGAGTGGAATGTATGCAGAATATCACTCTAAGAAGAAAGAACAGTTACTTACCTTTCAGTAACTGCAGTTCTTTGAGATGTGTTGTCCATGTGCATTCCATGACCTGTTCTCCCACTCCATTACTACACAGTGCTAGTCTTCTCAGATTCTGTGTTGGCAAAGGAACGGAGGGACAATTGGGATTGCACTACCCTTTATTCAAGAGGAAGGGGCAAAGACATCTAGGACATAGGCACAGTCCCAGTGGACACTGCTAGCAAAAGAATCTCATCTCGCACACATGGGGTGCTTGTGAACCAACAGTGCGATCCATGTAGACAACACATCTCAAAGAACCACAGAAACTGGCACAGGGGTTAATTTCCCCATTCTTTATATATGAAAGAGAATAGGTTTTGCTTGAAAACTGTCCCATTTTCACTTGAAATTTGGTCCTATTTTTTAAAATTGTATATCTAGCAAATTCTTTTGTGAAAATGACCCTATTTTCTTGTTCAAAAGGAAATGTGAAAAGCCTTGTATTCTTCATGTCTACTGTGCAGTTGAGATCATGCTTTTCAGAATGGGTAACCAGACTCCTGCTAGCTCCAGCAGAGCTAGTGTTCTAAAAATGACCATGTAGCCAAGGGTACACAGGTAGCACAGGTAATGGCTCAGGCTAGTCGCCTGAGTACAAACCCGCTCAGACTCCCAAGTACATACTTGGGTGGCTAGCCCTAGCTGCTGCCTGTGATACCCCCAGCTACATTAATATTTTTAGTACACTAGCTTCAGCAGACCTAGTATGTGTTTGTCTATCTGCACTGGGAAGCGTGCTCCCAGATGCAGTGTAGACATAATCTATGTCTATATTTTATCTGTCCATCTCAGTAACTTTTATGGCTCTCATCACTGTGGTTTCTGAGCAGCTCACACTGAGGAGTTTATCCTTAATGCGCATGTGAGGTAGGGAGAAGGAGAAGGTGGGGCTGGATAGGACATACACTACGCAAGCAGCCAACCAACATCACCAGACAGGCACTGCAGTGGAACCCCCAAGGCAAGCGGAAAAGAGGCCGCCCAAGAAATACTTGGCGACGCGACCTTCAGGTTGATAGCAAAAAAATGGGCTATACCTGGAACCAGCTAGAGCGAATGGCCCAGGATAGAAGACTATGGAGATCTGTTGTTGGCGGCCCATACCCCGGTTGGGGTGACAGGCATGAATGATGATGAATGAATGAGGTAGGGAAGTATTATTATCTTCATTTTACAGGTGAAAAACTGAAACAAATTAAGTGATTTGCTCAAGGTCACGCAGGAAGTGTGTGGCAGAGACAGGACTGAACTCTGGTCTTTTCAGTCCTACTGCCTTAAACACAAGACAATCCTTCCTCTTTGGTAACCTACATAATGTATACAAACAAGTGTATGTTTGTCTGTACTGCACTTCAGAGTACTTGTCCGGCAAATTCTGAACTGTGATCGACTGTAATCTTGCAGAAAACTCTTTCTCTTCCTTATCTATTCTGATTGTCAAACTGGCAGATAAAGTCAAAATAAGTTTAAGGGAAACCTGAAAGACTCTATTGCCCGTCTCATCTTTAATCAGATGAGAGTCTCCCTGTGGCATGCATGCATGCAGTAAAAGGATCAAGTGGATAAAAAAGAATCTATTTGTAAATTTCTGGAAAACAAGAATAAACATATGAAGAAAGGCTTGCAGAGTCCTTGCTTTTACAAGGATTCATCTGTTTCTCTTCATTATTCATAGTGACCATTTCCCATCTCCCATAAAGGATTTGCATCTTGAATGGGCAAGCATCTGTAACACTGATAGAGGGAGATGCAGAGCTGTTTGCCGCCCCTCAGGGTATTAATACATACTCTGGGTTAATTAACAAGTAAAAAGTGATTTTATTAAATACAGAAAGTAGGATTTAAGTGGTTCCAAGTAGTAACAGACAGAACAAAGTGAATTACTAAATAAAATAAAATAAAATAAAACATGAAAATCTAAGCCTAATACAGTAATACAATTGAGTACAGATAAAATCTCACCCTGAGAGATGTTTCGATAAGTTTCTTTCACAGACTGGATGCCTTCCTAGTCTGGTCAGCCCTTTCCCCTGGTACAGCCCTTGTTCCAGCTCAGGTGGCAGCTAGGGGATTCCTCATGATGGCTCCTTCTTTTCTCTGTTCCACCCATTTATATATCTTTTGCATAAAGCGGGAATCCTTTGTCCCTCTGGGTTTCCCCCCCGTCTTCTCAATAGAAAAGCACCAGGTTAAAGATGGATTCCAGTTCAGGTGACATGATCACATGTCAATGTAAGACTTCATTACCCACTTGCCAGCACACACATATACAGGAAGACTTACAGGTAAAACAGAGCCATCTGCAGTCAATTGTCCTGGTTAATGGGAGTCATCAAGATTCCAAACCACCACACTTTCCATAATTACAATAGGCCCTCAGAGTTATATTTCATATTTCTAGGTTCAGATCCAAGAGTGGTACATTTATACAAATAGGATGATCACACTCACTAGATTATAAGCTTTGTAATGATACCTTACAAGAGACTTTTTGCATGAAGCATATTCCAGTTACATTAGCATATTTTCATAAAATCATATAGAGTGCAACGGCCCAGTTTCATGTAAGTCATAGGAGGTAATTGTCCTACTCTACTTGGCACTGGTGAGGTCTCAGCTGGAATACTGCATCCAATTCTGGGTGCCACACTTTAGAAAATATGTGGATAAATTGGAGAATCCAGAGGAGAGAGACAAAAATGCTAAAAGGTTTAGAAAACATGACCTGTCTTGAGAAAAGAAGATTGGGAGGTGGCGGGGGGCTGATAACTATGTCTCCAAATATGTTAAGGACTGTTATAAAGAAGAGCACGATCAATTGTTCTCCATGTCCACTGAAAGTAGGACAAAAAGTAATGGGCTTAATCTGCAGCAAGGCAGATTTAGGTTAGATATTAGGAAAAACTTTCCAGCTATGAGGGTAGCTTCTGGAACAGGCTTCAAGGAAGGCTGTGGAATCCTCATCATTGGAGATTTTTAAGAACCCATTGGACAAACACCTGTCATGGATGCTTTAGGGTTACTGGGTCCTGCCTCAGCTCAGGGAGCTGGGCTAGATGACTTCTCAAAGTCCCTTCCATCCCTACATTTCTCTGATTCTATGATCTGAAGTTAATTAACAGTAATATTTATTCTGGAGTCAGGCATATTGGTATTGTAATAAATACTCAGTTTTGTATGTTCCTGAACAATCATTGGGTTTGCAAAAAGAAATGTGTCCAATAGTCAATAGATCAAAAGTGTTTAGTGCACAGTGTTTTAAGACTACTCAAATATTAATTTGAACATGCTGCACACAATGAAACTAACTTACCATAGTGTCAGGGAATATGGGACACAGTATCAACAATTCATGTTAAAGACCCACTCTAGAAATCTCCCTCAGTCCTATATTTTCTGATTTGTTCCAAAATATAGGACTGTATTGTGCAAAAAAAATTTCTGGATAACTGATAATTAAACTCAGAGGTGTATTCTGCTTTAGAAAAATAGTACTTATACATTTAAAAACTGCACTCAATAAAGCATTAGGAATCAGAGCTATGTGAATAACTGAATTTTCAGTTTACTACCAATTCCAAAAAATGGGGGCAAAAATAATTTCAGGTTGAACAAATTGTTTTGTTCAATCCAAAATGAAATAATTCAATAAAATTTTGAGCTCTTTTTACATTTTAAAAAAATAAATTTGAAGGAATTAAATAGAATTAAAATTAAAAGTCATTTCAAATTTTAGAAATTGAAACTTTTGTTCATAAATGTCTAAATGAAATGTTGCAACTCTTTTGGAATTTTAGTCCCCGCCCCCTCCCCCCCAACTTAAACAATTTGTCAAAACTGACACAAACTTCATTATTCTCCAAAGTATGTTTCAAAGTAAAACTTTTTCCCAGTTTATTTGGAATGTACAGTAAGTGTGACACTGGCAGACCACATGTCAGCTCATGCTGAAGCCCCAGGCCAATTCACTTGTGCATTAGTACACCTCTACCTCGATATAACAATGTCCTCAGGACCAAAAAATCTTACCATGTTATAGGTGAAACCGCGTTATATCAAACTTGCTTTGATCCACCGGTGTGCGCAGCTTCCTCCCCCCCCCCCCCCCGAGCACTGCTTTACCGCGTTATGTCCAAATTCGTGTTATATTGGGTCGCGTTATATCGAGGTAGAGGTTTATAGATGAAAGTGAGTGTTAAATGTATCAGAGTGTGTATTTGGTGTTTAAAGTTAATGAAAACTAATGGACTGTTACTTGCATTGTTTTACTTATATGTATCCTCTTATAATGTAATAACAAACATTTATATTGTGTATATCCCTGTAACTAAATAACCCATCAAAGGAGAAAGAAGCTTGTAGAATGCAAATGAAGAATTCTAACAGAAAAGAGTTAATTTCAAAGCAAATGGTCATAGTGTGTGATGCTTGCAGGTCAAAAACTCAAAATGAATTCCTTACTCTCTGTCATCAAAGGAAAAGCCTATGTAGGCATTGACACTGTCAGCTTGTTTTCTGTGAGAAGAAGCTGTAACTATGGATTCAAGGAAAGATCTTTCATTTCTGGACTATTTGGACTCTTACAGGGAAGTATACCAGATGCAAAGCGGAGCTCCCCAGAGACAAACTGGGTATCCTGAAAAGACTTTTGAGAAACTGACAGTTTATTACATCACTGCTACCACTTAAATTTACAAACTGTGACTCACCTGTGCATATATTTCATCTGCTTTAAGGTTTCAATAACTCATTTCTTTTTCTTAGGTAATAAAGCTTTGGTTAGTTTCCTATAGAACTGGTTGCCAGCATTGTCTTTGGTGTAAGATCTAGAGTACCAATTGATCTGGAGAAAGTGACTGGTCTTTTGGGACCAGGAACAATCTGATGTGGTGTGATTTTTGGTTTGAGTGACCATTTATCACAAAGTCCAGTTTGTCTGGGTGGAAAGATAAACCGAAGAGTCTAAGGGGTCTGTCTGTGACTCCAAGGTAAGATTGGAGTTCACATTTGTCATTGGCTTGGTGAAATCTAATTATAGAACATACCACAGTCTGCCCTGTTTTCTAATAGTCTGCCCAGAAGAAGGCACTCACAGTCGTGAGCCAGTCCAGACAGTGTGACAGCAAGTACTATGCTACATCATAAATATGCTTTTCATACTTTTTATCCCAGATTTGGAATTGAGCTGTAGATGGGAAACAATGTTGTCATACTGCACTGAAAGAAGGATGTATATCAAAGTGTAAAGTGTAACTGCTAGGGTTTTACTTCCAGATGCTACTCCCAATAGTGAAATATGCTGATATATCAAAAAATGACAGATATTATTTATAATGCCTTGCATATGATAAGTGAATAAAGTATTTGTAATATAATTCATGAAAAATGTAGCCAATATCTGTTTATGATCTATGTGCAGAATTGGATTTTAATAATATATTCATTATTAGTGAGTATCCAAACACCTTGTGAGTTTTTAGGACAGTAGGTTCTCTGCAAACTATTTGCTGTGGTGATGCCTTCAGCTATTGGCTGTTGATTGTTATGACTGGTCACCTAAGTCACATGGTATTGTTTGTTTTCCCTGATTGGATGACAAACACTATATACATAGAGCGGACACTTCTGGCCTAAATAGCAAACATCCACATTAGTGTGTGAATGCCCTTGCTGGCATATGAATACAGGCATTCAAATGAAAAAAACAGCCATTCCGCAAAATCTGAGCAAACAAAAACCAATTTTTGTGAGAGCCTGCAGAAAAGTGGACAAAAAGGGGTGTGGACATGGCTGAATTGAAAAGCAATTCAAAATAAGTAAAATGTTCAAAAACAATTTTCCTCCTTTTTCACTCCCTCTGTTCATCACTGTCATATGATGCAGTAGGCTGGCCATTCTTTCAGTAAAGAAGAAAATGCTTTGAGCACATTTTTTGTATAATAAATAAATGGAACAATAAAATGCATGTTGCAATTATACAGGACTTCCCGTAGAAGAATTATACAGGACTTCCCAGTCTTAAATTATTTAAGCAGCAGAAGAGCACTGTGTGAGGTTAGCTACTATTAGTATCCCCAGTTTACAGACAAGGAAAATAAAGCCCAGACAGGTTAACAGAGACATTAAGTGGCTTGTCCCAGATCAGACATGATAGCAGCATCTATCCAAAAATAAAATCCATGACAGTTGTGACTCTTAGTCATGTATCTTAACAACTAAATCACACAATGAATCACCTTAACATTTATTTCCATGTCAGTTACTTGAACATATACATAATCTTAGATTAAGTCTTAACTGCCTACAATTCTGCAGCCTCTGATCAAGTGTGACTGTTATTTGGCTTTGCATTTTAGTCTGTCCTCATGCTCTGGTTGTAAGAAGGGACATGAAAGTATCTATACAATGTTTTTCACAAGTGCCTCGTTATCTGGAGAACTGCAAAGTAGGTCATGTTTCAATATTTTATTTCTTGTAGGATTGTTAGTAAAGGTATGAATACGCACTGAGGCCTTCTCTGTCTGACCAAGGAAATGCAACTTTTGGAATAATTGGGACTGTCTTTATTAAATATTTAAATAAGTGAATTTTCAGAATGTCAGTGTAAATGGGCAGAATATCTCTCAACATCCTCAACAGAATGTAAAGACCCTCCGTTAGCTCAAATCTCATGCTCTTCTTGGGTAAAGTAAAATTCTAATAAATCATAAACCACAATATAAGCTTCCTCCCTCAGCTTGGTTCTCCCTCAGTTTTTCTCTGCAGAAACAACTTTATTCTTGCCCCTAGTACTCTTTGTTCAGAGGGACGCTCATCCTCCCTATATCCCAGGTTCAAGTGACAAAGCACACCTATTACGCAAGTCAGACAAATTTTTGCAGCTTTATACAAGGTTCTATTACCTCTGAAAATATGGGTTGACAGAACATTACTGTGACAGTTTTCTGGTAAAATCTTGTGACTTAGGTGCTTTGGAATATTTTACCATAAATTTCATGTTTTAATAAGGCTTAACATTTGGTTCATGTTTCCCTTCTGAAAAGTAGATGCAACAATCAAAATAATAAAGCAAAGAGTTTCT
This sequence comes from Mauremys reevesii, assembly GCF_016161935.1. Taxonomy (NCBI): domain Eukaryota; kingdom Metazoa; phylum Chordata; order Testudines; family Geoemydidae; genus Mauremys; species Mauremys reevesii. The sequence goes on along the minus strand of NC_052633.1, from coordinate 60,731,395 downwards.
TGGGAAGGAACAAGAAGATAAAAATGTAATTATGGAAATGGAAAACCTTAAGCAGTAGGGGGAGAATACACAGGGAAAGTGAGGAGGAACCAGGTATGCTGAATTATTTAATAATAATAGATTACCAGCATTCATAACTCATAAAGACAGAACAAAAATACTTGGACATGGATGTCGGAAATACAGAGCATTGGTTAGATTTTTTAAATATGTAAACAACAGAAAAGCTACCAATACCTGATACACCTTCATGATATTAACTGTTCCCTCTCCATTCTGGTCTGGAGATCCTTGATTCTGCAGTAGATTTCTCACCGTCTCCTCCATCCTGGAGAATGAAAATACAAAAACATTTTAAAGGTCAGAAATCTCTGCATGTGGATAAGACATGTAGTGTTAGGGTCATTTAAAGGACAAAATACATCATTCTACTGGCTACTAGCAAATTAATATTCATAGGATATCCTGGTCTTGGAACTTTCTTCACTTCTATACTGGAGCCTATGGTTAACACACTTAAAGGGCTTCTTTACCTTTTACATGGGTAGGGTAATGAGAGCTTCCTCTTTATGTGAGCTACAAAGGGAGTTTAATAAACATCAGACAACATATGCAGCTAGCAGGCATCTTCTTGATGTCAGTGTTGTAGCAGCAGCAGAATAATAAAATTAATGCCATCAAAAAAAATCATTCATAATTTTCCAGAAAAGTGTAATACCACAACTTCTTTTGAGTACTGTTGCATTTTTAGTCAGCTGTGTATAATGTGGAGAGTTCATCCCCAAAGAAAATTCCTGGCATTGACTCCTTTATTCCCTAGGTATGTTCCAGGATAATTGAAATAAAATTTCTTATAATTTTCCCACTTCATGTATGTTTGGTTTACATTCAAGGAAAACAGTTTCACTACTAGAACTCTGTGAAAATGCGTCAGTAGCATTTACAAGTGTGTTGATGACTCGCCTTCTAAAGGACTGAGAAAGTGGGCATACCTTACTGCTCTGTTTTTTCCCCTCTTCACTTCAGTCCACTACAACCTGTGGCCCCCAAATTAAAAGTTTAATGTGAAAGCAGTAGCAGTGGGAGCAGGATCCTTTATGGTCCTGCTGCAAAAAGCGGTTGAGGTGGGCTGTCCCTCATAATATACCACCAATGTAGTGAAGAGATCCCGGTATAGGAGTGGGGAGCAAACTAGTTAACCTCGAAGGTTTTGAGGTGTTTTGGAATGAGGTAAAAGCCAACTTGATTTCCTCCTGGCACTGAGGGTTGAGGATGGGCTGCGCTGCAGCAGGAGTGCCTGAAGAAGTTCTAGCCAACTCAGCCAGAATGTGGAGAGACTAATTCAGACACAGTTCTATGAATTGGTGCAGTATGTGCTCCCTCCTAGTACAGCAATGCTAGCTAGTGTGGAGCGAGGTAGAGTGCCAAGACTGGGATCATGGCTCGTTCTGCTATAGAGGCACAAGTGCACTGCTTGGTAACCTTTTCCCCACTTACATCCCATGCAGTGCTGGCCACAATCTGCCATTATAACATCATGAGAGTTTAGTCAATCTCAGCTCAGACATTAAAAAAGAAAGAATGTTTGTGCTATTATGCTGGTAGGTATTAATGGCTTCCATCAAGCATGCCTTTGATCGATCTGCAATCACAGAGCTTGTTAAAGCTGATGGGCATGCTAGCTACTCTTAATTCAGGTTGACTGGAAGAAGCAATTGGGCTCCTTTATTGAGTAAGATAGCTTTAGATAATAGAAGCCACTGTCCAAGGCACTAGGCCACATGCAGGGCTAATCAAAAATCAAGCCATATGGGTAAAGGGGTTTCATAGGGACTGATTGCTAGTGTAGGGGCTAGGGCTTTGATTGGTTGCAAATGTGTTTGTCTGGGTGTGTCAGAAGCAGAAACAACCAGAGAGCTAGAGAAGCTGTCATGAGTGTGACCTTGCAGGCAGTAGACAGAGCTCACTGGAGTACAAGACTGGCTGGGAAAAGCAAGCTTGGAGACTGTGAGTAAGGAAACAACCTGCTTCTGTTTGTTCCTACTAAGTTCACAGAAACAGGGCTTTGTGAACCTTCTTCATAGATAAAGAGGACTGCACCAAAGAAATACCTGACTCTCTAATGGAAACAACCCAGGAAGGCCCCGAATGTTAGCTACCCACACTGGACAAAGGGCAACAATACCATCTTTACATAACCTTTGTGCACCTGGTTGTCATTTGAGTCTTTCAGTCTGATCAGAATCAGTAGTAACTAATCTAATAACAACATTCCTGCTTGCTTAGTTCTCTCTTTTATAGTCAGCCAGCAACATCCTACTTCCTGAGAAGCAGGCATTGTGAGGCATTCATCCTAGTCAGATGCCCAGTGACATTTCCCTTATTTTTATTATATTTTTTTAGTTGATGTGAATGTTTTTGCATTGCCAGAATGCACACGGAATAGTTGGACCATCTGTTGACCAAATGTGAATAAGAATAAGCCAGCTCTAATCTCCAGTGCAGACAGTGGTACATAGTTTTTCAGTTGCAGACTGGAACCATTTCTGCTCATCGGCTGACCTTAATCAGAGCCTTTTTACTCAGGAGGCCAAATCCTTTTGCTTCAGAATATAATCCATAAAAGAAGACAAATATTTTAATTCCTAAAATGTGAACCCCTAATTTTTAAAGTTATTAATATAGCAGAGTCTCTTTCTACTGATATATATTTATAATATTATGAAAAGCCCAGGTAAATGAATAAACAGACTCAAATCAGAAAAGAAAATGAGGAACAGATCCACCTCTCACTAAAGTTAATGGGAGTTTTGTCATTGAATTCTGTGTTAGCAGGATCAAGGACAATAATATGAAGGAAAAACAATGTAGGTGCAAAAAATCAAACCACTTATGAAAAAGAATTGTGAAAAGCACTATAATAGAAGTCATTTATTGCATGATAGCTTCTCTTTGCCTATTTTCTGGGCACAGACAATTAGGTTGACTGTCCTGGATTGCTTCTGCATGTGTATAAAGCAGAAACTCATTTTGTCTAAGAACTTTGTAGGGATTGGCTGTACACTGTTCTATGTCGAGTATAGTGATCAGATACTCTTAGCAAAACTCCAATTTACACTGGCAGAACAAAATACAGAGTATGACAAACCCATCCAGACGACAGGCAGAGTTGTTCTAACTGGAGGGTAAATATAGTTTTTTTGCTTGTTTGTTGATATTAAAGAAATATATAAAGACAAGCTTAATTATCTGTGATGATGATGATGATGAAGCATGTACAATGAAATTTACTTTAGATTTCCAAAGGTCCTAATTTCCCTTTAATGAGGTATCAGTGGAAGAGTACAACAAGGAGAAAGAATAAATAGATATCTGCCAAAAAGGCAAGTCAAATGCCCTTAGATTCAGCTTTCGCAAAGTTTGTCAGGCACTGCCATTGTGGTTTACCGACTGCTATTGCTAGCATTCCTTTTTTATTTGAATCCCAGTCTTCCATTTTAGGAGGAACTGCTTGACCAAACATTCTGTACCACAATAATTTAATCTGCTTCCTCATTAAATCAGCATTCAGTGCTTTTAATTTATGAGAGCATTAATAAAAGTTCATTGTTATATTATAATCTACATTAGTCTGCACAATTAAAGTATATGCCAGTAAAATTTAATACACTATTTTAAAGTTTGGCCAGGCCCTTCCCCAAATCCAGTTTGAGAAATAGCCGCGGCCTTCCCCTGGCCGACTTTATCTGGGAGATAGCATATAAATTTTGAACCAAAGTGGCATTGATGAACTATATAGCTGTCAGTCGTGTCTGATGATGACATCACAGCATCGTGTGTGTGCTCTTGTGGCTGTACAGTCCGATCTGCAAGGAGCAAGGTCAAGGTCACGGTAGGTGTCACATAGAAATGTCTCCCACTGAAAACGTGACATGACGCGTGGCCCTTTTTTCAACCAGTTTTTCACAGATGTCTCTCTCAACATGTTCACAATCTTTATTGATAGTTGCTCTCGATTCAGGTCTGCCTGTGGCTGTGTCTTCCAAGTTATCGATATTTATGCTGCACGAGTTGAGATTCTGCTTAAGGATGTCTTTGAATTGTTTATATTAGTCACTCAGAGCAAGTACGCTCATGCCAAAGATCTTCATTTTTCTGATAAAAGCATTAACCTTCCCTACCCTTGTATTTTCCTGTAAGTTTCATTTTCATTTCATACCCTTGTATTTTCCTGTAAGTTTCATTTTCTTTTCAGGGCACTGTGCTGCTAAAAATATGTGCATTACAGCACCATACGGGACAGAGTCCACATATACACCAAACCCATTCAACATTTCAGGAAATAAATCTCATAAAGACAGAGAGAGAGCGTGTGTGTGCATAGATACAATTTGTCTTCTATTCGGTTCATCAGTACTAATGCTTGCCAACTGGGAAATGCCAGGTCAGAGTCTGCAACATTCCATATCAGGTTCTGAGCAGATAATTTAGCCCTGCAGCATTCCCCAAACAATAAAATAGACCTTAGTATCCACTCTGGCCTAGCACTTAAAACTTCTTTTGCATCACCCCAACCAACACCTCCCCGCCTCAAAAGTAGTAATAGGAGGATACATTCATTTATTATTTGTATTATAGCAGTACCTAGATGTCCCAACTGAGATTAGGGTCCTATCATGCTAGGCATTGCGCTATTTTATATATAGTGCAATGAAGTAGACAAAACAGCAAAGATGGGAGAGGAAGCAGAGGCACAGCAATGTAAAGTAACTTGCCCAAGATCACAGGTAATGCTGGGAGTAGAACTCAGGGGTGAAATTCTGGCCCCACTGAAGTTAATGGCAAAACTCTACTGAGTGAGCTCCAGTCTAATGCCCTGTATATTGGAGGGATCTATTTTCCCCCCTATTAATGTGTTTTGGATTTTAGAAAAAATGTACACATTCTCATTTTTTATAAATAAATACAAATATACCTGCAAAGAAAGCTTGTCCTCAGGTCAGATTTAGTTTATGCTCTTAAGTTTGATCTATACTCCTACCCCATGCACCACATACAATTACACAGTAGGTCAGAGATCTCAAAACATCAATAACACTGAAACAAACTATACATCCTTGCTGTAAAAGTAGATTTCTAATTTTTAAACAGAGATTATGTGTGTGTGTGCGCGCATCTCTCTCTCTCTCTCTATATATATATACACACACACTGTGCTAGACCCAGGCCAGTTGGGAACAGCAGAGTAGTAGAAGGGAGATATACTGGCCACTGGATAAGCAGTGACTAGAGCAGCGGCTGCTCCACGCTAATGAGAACACCTGACTCCAATTAACCTGCTAAGAGTCAGGTGAGGCTGGTAAGCACCTGTCTCTAATTAAGGCCCCTCTCATGCTATAAAAGGGCTCGCTCCAGTCAGGCCAAAGGGAGCCAGAGATGGGGAAGTGCGTGCGTGAGTGCGTGCGTGAAAGAAAAGCTGAGAGTGAGTAGGCATACTGCTGGAGGACTGAGAAGTACAAGATCATACATCAGGAGGAAGGTCTGGTGGTGAGGACAAATAAGGTGTTGAGAGGAGGCCATGGGGGAGTAGCCCAGGGAGTTGTAGCTGTCGCACAACTATACCAGGAGGCACTCTAGACAGCTGCAGTCCACAGGACCTGGGCTGGAACCTGGAGTAGAGGGTGGGCCTGAGTTCCCCCAAAACTTCCCAACTCCTGATCAAACACAGGAGGAATTGACCTTGACTGTGGCTTCTACCAGAGGAGAAGGTCTCTGGGCTGTTTCCCAACCCACAGGGTGAATCTGTGAGGCAAGCAAATCCGCCAATAAGCGCAGGACCCACCAAGGTAGAGGAGGAACTTTGTCACCACACACACAATAATATATTACATAGTCTTTAATTTGGTAAAACTACTTTAAAAATAAATAAATAAAAGCATTTTGGCACAGAGAGAGACTGCAGGCTTTAATTCACTCATGGGTATGTTATGCCATTAAAACCAACCAAAAGTGTTAGTCTCATTTTGAATGCAGCTTCATAGCCATTCCAAGAGCATCTGTATGTGTAGACAGAGAAACATCTGTGTGTTTATTAGTAGTAGTGATGGTGCTGTGTGAAACACAGCAACTTTTGAAAGGATGAAGTGGATACAGAAAAGTGCAAGGTGAAAACTAGATCTGTCATCAATGACTATTTGTGGAAATTCCCTGAATGTTAACAAACTGTTCTCATGTGTTTTCACACCACACTGCATGCATCATGACATTTTCAGGCTCATAGGGTGTCTACACTACAAAATTAGGTCGACTTTATAGAAGTCAATTTTTAGAAATCAATTTTATATAGTCGATTGCGTATGTCCACACTAAGCACATTAAGTTGGCGGAGTGCATCCTCACTACCGTGGCTAGCATTGACTTACGGAGCGGTGCACTGTGGGTAGCTATCCCACAGTTCCCGCAGTCTCCGCCGCCCATTGGAATTCTGGGTTAAGCTCCCAATGCCTGATGGTGCAAAAACATTGTCGTGGGTGATTTTGGGTATATGTCGTCAGTCTCCCTCCGTGAAAGCAATGGCAGACAATCATTTTGCGCCAGACACCAGGGCGATTAGAAGAGCACAGCAAGGCACGCTGCGCATCAGAGAGGCTTTGAAAACCAGTTTCCTGACTGGCCAGGCTTCAGTGTGACAGTTGTGTGTGTTTCTCCTTGATGCAAACCCACCCCCTTTGTTGATTTTAATTCCCTCTAAGCCAACCACCCTCTCCCCTTCGAAATAAAGTAACTATTGTTTTGAAACCATGCATTCTTTCTTTATTAATTAAAAAAAAAAAGAGATAATGGACAAGGTAGCCCAGGTGGGGTGGGGGAGGAGGGAAGGAAAAGGCCACATTGCTTATTGTAGCCACACTAAAAATCAAACTGTCTGAATAACAGCCTTCTGTTGCGTGGGCCATCTTCTGCAGTGGAGTGGCTGGGTGCCCAGAGCCTCCCCTCCCTGCATTCTTGGGCATCTGGGTGAGGAGGCTATGGAACATGGGGAGGAGGAAAGGCAGTTATGCAGTGGGGGTCTGTGCTCTTGTTGGCTTTCCTGCAGCTCCAATGGATGCTTCATCATGTCTGTTTGCTCCTCCATTAGCCTCAGCATCGCGTCCTGCCTCTGCTCTTCGCGCTCACTTAATTCTTTCCTTCCCTCTGCCACTGAATGCCTCCATACATTAAGCTGTGCCCTATCAGTGCGGGAGGGCTGCATGAGCTCAGAAAACATGTCATCGTGAGTGTGGTTTTTTTAGCCTTCTAATCTGTGATAACCTCAGGGACGGAGATGATAGGGGGAGTGTAGAAACATTCTACGCTCTATGATTCTGGGGGGACTGCATGGTCACCTGTGCTGCTGAGTTCGGCACGCTGACCAAACAGGAAATTAAATGAAAAAGTTCCCGGGGCTTTTCCTGTGTACCTGGCTAGTGCATCAGAATTCAAAGTGCTGTCCAGAGCGGTCACAATGGAGCACTTTGGGATAGCTTCCGGAGGCCAATACCATCGATTTGCGTCCACACTACTCCAAATTCAACCCAGCAAAGTCAATTTTAGTGCTACCTCCCTCGCCAGGGAGGAGTACAGAAGTCGATTTTAAGAGCCCTTTAGGTCAACGGAATGGGGTTGGTTGTGTGGACACATTAATTTTTAAATCGACCTAATGCGGCTAAATTCAACCTAACCCTGTAGTGTAGACCAGGCCATATCGTTTTCTAGTAGACACACAAGAGTGCTAGCCACAGAACTGATGGCAGGTGGAGGCAAGCAAAGAAGAGGAAGCAATTTTATTCCATGAGGAATTACCATTATTTGTTTTCAGTCTACAAGTTTCCTGCAGAGTTTTCTGAGTCTATCAGAAGGTTTCTCATCTCATAACAGAGATTACATCACCTACATTTGTTTGAGTCCTGATGATTATGTACTCAAGAATTATTCTTTATCTGGAACCATCTCTATTCCAATAATAACTTCCTCTTATCATGGCATCAACACTTCCAAAAGTCCTGTGATTTTTGGGGGCTTTAGAATCCCCTATATATGGTTTTGCTTCAGTAGGACAGACATCTGGAACTGGCCAATAATTAATCCTATTACTAATAGTACTTTTCTACAGTGCCTTGCATCCAGGGATTTCAAAGTGCTTTACAGTCATTAAAGACTACATTTTCCAATGGTTATACTCATGTAACAGAGGACACTAGGAGTTCACTGAGTATCTATGACAGATTTGCCCTCAATTAATCCTCACAACATCCCTTAAGTACTATTATACCAGAACTTTTGTAATTCACACAAATGACTGTGAGACCCCCTGCAAATTACTGAATTTTGCAAATTAAATATATGGAGATATACCTATCTCATAGAACTGGAAGAGACCTTAAAAGGTCATTGAGTCCAGCCCCCTGCCTTCACTAGAAGGACCAAGTACTGATTTTGCCCCAGATCCTTAAGTGGCATCCTCAAGGACTGAACTCACAACCCTGGGTTTAGCAGGCCAATGCTCAAACCACTGAGCTATCCCTCTCCCCAGAATATGAATAAATAAAGAAGAAGAGATGAAGATGATGCACCACAAAATATATTCTGTTCATTCAAATGCAGTGTATCAATAACTATAATAATTCATTGTATACTAGGAAATATGATGTATAGTTTGTAAACATCAGCAAGCGATATGTATGTAAGCAAGCACGTATTAAAGCTTTTGCTAAGAAGTGATCAGAGAATGAGGGGGTTCTGTGCATGCCAATTGGTGCATGGCTGGGAAGGTTAGTATAATTCTACTGTATATTCATTTTACATTTGAAAACTGAGGCTCAAAGAAGTAAGTGACTTGCCAAAGAAATAGAACCTGGCAGTCACGAATCCTTGGTCAAGGCAATACATGACAAGACATATTCTCTGTTTTTATTTTACATTGATTCATTACTGTGACTGAGCAGACCTAATGCTGTTTCCATGAGTTATCTGACTAAGTTGCATACAGTAATACATATCTAAATAACTTCAAATGTATTGGCAGCCATGCTGTCTCTATATTGTTATGATACTATGATGTACATTTCATATCAATAGCATATGTTCCTGCCCACATAATTTTAAACAAATTCCAATTTGATCTGGAATGAAGAATGGTACTGAAGATCTTAGTTCTGTCTTTTTACTAGTTTGGAAGGTTGTGTACTCATACTGTGGACTCAGAGTTTAAGTACTGTTACCTGACAGATGCGTGTGGGGCTAAAAAGAAATAAAAATATTTCCACATTTTATAGTTATTTTGCAATACAAAGGTAATAGTTAAAATATAGAATTATTTTGATTAACTGGCTGTTATGCATATTATTAATATTTAATGAGACTTTTAGTATATTAAAGTCTATATAAAATACCCAAACTCCTGCAGAACTAAAAAGTGTTACATTTCACTGAGCTGATGCATTGTTTTTTTTTTTTTTTTTTTTTACTTTTTTAATGTCCATGTCCATAAAGTAAAGGTGCTAATAAAACTAAATATATAATATAGTGAATAGTGAAGGGCTTGTCCCCTAAAAAAAAACAAGTTTTAATATAATAATAATCACAAAGAGAGCTGGTGTTTTGGTACCCCAGAGCCATGCATTGTAGGCATACCCTTAAAGCTAAACCTCTACAGCAACTGGCCCATCTGGCCCTCCATAAAAGTCTATACAGTGTGGGGGGTAGGTAGAAGTGTCCCCACACTGGGTTCAGTTCCCCATAAAAGAAAGGAAAAGGCAGTCCTCTGTAACTCTGACAAATTTAGGGAGTCCAAAAATCAACATCATCACCACAAAGGACAGGAAAATAATATGAGTTTGGGAAAAAAAAAAAATAAAAAAAAAAAATTTTTTATTTATATTTTATGATTTTTAATCCTTTAAGGTTCACCTTTTCCAGCTTTTCTCTGAAAATATGAGGGTTAAGAATTTTTTTTTATGAAATTAAAGATTCTCTCTGTGTGTGACTCCAGGAGAGAGGGGCTGGGGCAGAAAAAACATCAAATATCATGAGACACACAAAGACTCATGAGCCAGCAACACTGCATGAATAATGAATGAATATGAATAAAAGTGAGTGATACAGTACATGCTGGTAACCACAATGCTATGCTCTTACATACATATTATAATCCATATTCACATAATAAAATTCATAAAATGGTAGGTACCTGGTGGTGTTATATGTGGGCTTTTGTTTTGGAATTTGGTTTTCTTTGTTTCTCTAATAACATAGATTTATTTAGCTAAACCTAAAAAAAGAGGAAGCTAGGTTTTTGAGCAGTGCCTGGCAGTGAGTAGTGAGCCTCCTTGCCTTCCTTGCCCTCTCTCTTTGCCAGCAGCAAGAGCAGAGTCAGAGCACAGTCAGAGGAGAACAACCCTTAGTACAACAAACTACAGTGAGGACACAACATATTTGCTGCATGAACCTCTTCCATCTTCCACTCCACAGCTGGGCAAATCAAGAGGAGGACTCATGCTGGACTATGTTAAGTCAATGCAAGTGGTCCTCTGATGACAGTACTTTCTGATCCCACACACTGATCCCACATCTGCCTTAGGATGATGCCCTCCTTGCCTTAATGCTTAATAAAGAGGTGAGATATAAATAGTGAGAGGTGAGGAATAGCATCCTGTTCAATAAAAGTTAGTTTGTTCTAGAAAGTAAAACCTTATTTATTTAAAACTTAAAACTAATATGGATTATGGAATTAATAAACAAAAATTTATAATAGTACAAAAAAGAAAAGGTAATAAAAAAAACAAGAAAACAAACAAGAGGAAAAGAAAACAAAGAAGAGGATAAGAAGTTTAAGACTTTTAATCTTATGTCTTTAGTCTTTTAATAATCTTAATGTAATAGCAAATAAGTAGCAAGTATATAAATGGTTAGTTAGGTATAAATAGTCTAGATATATAGGTAGCAATTAACTCCTCTAAAGTATAGAACCATGCTCTTCTAAAAAGCAAAAAAAATATAATGATTGATACAAATACAGCACATCATGAATGAATAATGAAAGCCTGACATATAATGAAAAATGATTGAAAATAGATCAAGGAGGCTGAAAAGAATGTAAAGTATTGCAGAAGGTGTTAAAATTTTTTGAAAAGAATTTTTAGTCATTAGTTTGTGATTAACATTTTTTGTCATTAACACGTTGCCATTAGTTAGACCATTTAAACATTGTTGCATGTTGTTGCTCATATGTTCATAATTGTGCTTGTTGTTCTTATCCATCTAATTTATTATCTTTAAATACAATAAAAACATTAAAAATTAACCATAGGCAAAAATTAAAAAAATGTGATGACCATTAACAAATGCCTGACATTTTTCCATGGGGGAAACTCTAATTGGGTTTTTAAAATATTTACTATGATTAAAATTCCTTGGATTTTGATTAACTTAGTGTTTTTTAATGAATTGTTGTTTATAATTTGAAACATATTTGAAAAATGAAAATAAATGTGTGTTTGACTGAGATACTTGAAAAATCTTACAGTGTATAATGTGATTACTCTGGAGATGGGCCTGTTATATATATGACTGTTCTTAATGGTTAAAATAGGTTAAAAAAGGTATATTGGATATGGTGTTACAAGAGGAACAGAACACAGAGAGAGATGCGCAGGGGAAGGCACGCTGTTCACGTTTGCCGGGTGAGGGGGTTGCTGGCCTAGGCATGCAAGCCACCTTTGGCATGTGGCCAGGTTTGCTGGCGCCATGGCTGCCAGCCAGGCTGGGCTGGGCGCCAGCTGAGGCCCTGCTGGCCGCTGGGCTGGCGGGTGGGCGGACCCCCGGCAGGAGCTTGGCCGCTCCTGGCGGCTGGGGACTGGCGGCCCCAGCGGCGCTCCCACGCCGCCCCTCCACCCCCTCACCCCCGCTGCCTCCCGGTGGAGCTGGGAGTCCACCACGCCAGCATCCTCCAGGGGCATCAGACATGGGGCGGGGAGGGGAGTCCCGGGGGCAGCAGGGGGCAGGGGGGAGGGGAAGGGGAGAGTTCTAGGAGGGCAGGTTGGGAGCATGGTGGAGGGGGGGTGTCAGGAGTTGGGGGGATGGGGGGGGGGGGGGTGAGGCAGGGTTGGGGGGGGGGGGGGGGGGAGGGTGAGGAGGGGGGGTGGGAAGGTTAGGGGGTAGGAGGAGGGGGGGGGCAGAGGTGAGGAGTCTTAGGGGGGGGTGGGGGGGGGGGGGGGCAGGGGGGGGGGGGGGGGGGGGGGGGCAGGGGGTGTGGGGGCAGTCGGGGTGGGAAGTGGGAGGGAGTGGATGGTGGGGGCTAGGGAAGGGCTCTCCCTTCTTTTTTGATTGTTGAAATATGGTAACCCTAGGCAAGGGAAGAGCCGGGGGGGTGCATGGGGGCTGGCGCCCGCATACATCCACTGCAGCCTGCAGGAGCCCCCGGGGGGGGTTCCAGGCTGCAGCCTAGGCAGGAGGGGGGGGGTTGTATGCTCCCCAGTAGCGGCGCCACCACCTTTGGAGGGCTGCTGCCCCCCTGCACCATGCTGGCTCCTCCATGGCTGGGGCTCGCTGCTGAAGCAAGCAGACACTCTGGCTCTCCAGTGCCTCCGGAAGGTGACTCCTCCCTGCTGAGCTGCTGCAGCAGCCCAAGCCCAGCAAAGCCAGTGGGTGGACTTGGGCGGGGCCACTGGGTGGGGTGGGTTGGGGAGGGCTTGTGGGGGGGGTGCACCCTCCAGGGGAGTTCAGGGGGCGGGGAGGGGGGAACCTGGTCTGGGGAGCAGCCCCTGGGCATGGCTGGCCCCTGGGATCTATAAAGGCTCATTGGGATTTGCCCCTCAATGAACAGATGTGCGGGGGAGGAGGTGCGCAAGGTGGAAGTTTTGCCTAGGGTGCAAAATATCCTGCCCCAGGGGGTGCATGTACCCCAGGTTAAGAACCACTGCACTAAACTGATAAGATCTGCATTTTAATTTAATTTTAAAGGAAGCTTCTTAAACATTTTAAAAAACTTGTTTACTTTACATACAACAATAGTTTATAGACTTACAGAGAGAGACCTTCTAAAAACGTTAAAATGTATTACCGGCACGCGAAACCTTAAATTAGAGTGAATAAATGAAGACTCGGCTCAGCACTTCTGAAATGTTGCTGACTCCTGTGCTACAGAAAGGATGCTGGCACTTTATTTCTGTCTCTTGTACCAACTATTCCAGCTCTCTCCTTTGTTGCTGAAGCTGTGCAGAACACTTCCTCTGTCACAGTCCTCAGGTCTGGCCCACGCCCACCCACTGATTTCCAGGGCCATTAACACAAGGCCAAAAAGCAGATGGGGACGGGGAGAGGAAGCTTTGGCAGAGGTAAATAGTGGCCAAAATGCAAGAGAAAGACATGGAGAGGAAAAGGTGAGAGGCCCTGAAGAATCTCACTCCATGGATCAGGCCCACCCAGAAGCACAACAGCAAGGCAGACCAGGATATAGCAGGGTCGGGGAAGAGACAGACATCGGGTGGGGGATAAAAGGGGAAGACAAAGAAAGAGGTCTACTGATGTGAAGGGGATCGAGAGAGAAAGAGAAAGAAGGGGAAGGTGGGAATACTGAAAAGAGGAGGAGAGAAAAAGACTTGGGGAGCAGGGAAGAGAACAGAAAAGGGAGAGAGAAGAGAAGGAAAGTGGAAAAGAGATGGGAGAACCAGAAGAAGAGAGTATGATGGTACAAATGAGATTCAAGGAAAAAAATGAATGGAAAGAAAAGAAAAACAAGGAAGTAAGAAATTAGAAGAGAGAAAACATAAGAACATTCAGACACCTTTATGGTTGAAAAGGGTTATTATATTTATTTTCGGCATGTTTTATTTTACTTCCTTTGTGGGAAAGGGAGAGTCCTAAGGCTGGGGACTCCACTCCAATGGAAAATCGTTTAAATGAGCTGTGAGTGGAGGAGGATTTTTGGCCTGATTGAAGAGTGAAAGCCATTCCATCACTTATTCCCCCCTTTTCAAGCACTTACTCTTTAAGCATCTATCTTCAGCACAGCACGAGGTACATTTTCAAACTGCTGTGTGGGTTTTTAGCCATGCAGCTCCCATTGAGTTTAATGGGAGTCCTGTGGATGAACCCTCATTTGAAGCTTTCAAATTGTGCTCCAAAATGTCTAAATAACGTCCTATTTGAACATTAACTTTTCATATGACAGGAGTGAAGTAAAACAAGTACAGAATGATTTTTAAAGGTATATCATTCTGTTTTGCAATATGTATTGGGAAGCTCACCAGAGTTTAGTTAAAATATTTAACACAAACTTATCCACATCTAGGATTTAGTTTTCATAATGATTAAAATAAAATTACTCATATGTGTTTTTAAAAGGAGAACATAAATCAACCCATGCTGCATTTTCCCCACAGAGAAAAGATGGTCCAGTGGTTAAGGCACTAGTTTAGGACTTGGGAGACCTCTGCTAAAGTCTCTCCTCTGCCACATACTTGCTCTGTGACCTTAGGAAGTTATTTAGCCTCCCTTTGCCTCAGGTTCCCATCTGTAAAATGTAGATAGTCATAGTTCCCTACCTCGCAGGCGTATTGTGTGGATAAATAAATTTAATATTTGAGGTACTCAAATACTAAGGTAATGAAGGCCATAGATGTACGTGAGGTAAATTGATTCAGATATGGCAAGAATGCAGGGGCGTTCACTTCCCAAGCAAAATGCTTTTCATTTTCTTCCCTCTAGAGGAGGGGGTCTTCCTCATGCCTGTGACTGAAAAACACATGTGGTAGTCCTGGAATGTTTAAACCACCACTGCCCATGCTATTCCTGTCCTACAAACAGAATCCAGTCTCTAATACAGTCATCTTTCAGGAACACTAGAAGATTATTCAAAATAAATCTAAGCAGGTACAATTTTATCTGATGTTTACATGATGATCATATTCTGATACTCTTATTCATGTTAAGCAGCAACTTTACTCCATTACTTGTTGTTGTATCAACCTGGCAAGTTACTAACAACTTCAACAGGACTTTATTTTTACAGTGGAAACCTCTGTACCAAGCTGCTGCTGCACCCTCTGTAACTCTCACCCAACCTCCTCAACTCCTTCCCCCCTCCTTCTTGTTTCCTATCCTTTCAGACTCCCAACAGCCAGTGCTCCCAGTTCTAATAATTACAAGCACATCTAAATACCACACTTGTGAATTAAGGTACTATTCTGCATAAGAAAGCATTATTAGAGGGTGGCCCCTCAATTAGTATTCTAATGAAGAAAATGGGTGAAATGGCATGCATAACACATCTAAACATGTGGGGCAAGATCCTCTATTGCAGGCAATGTAGCTATGCCAATTTACACCAGCTAAGAATCCATCCCATGAATGTTGGCGGGGTGGGGAGGTGGGGGGAGAAAAGGAAATTGGCTTACATTGGAGCCATTTCACTAGACTGCTGGCAGACAATGGGCTTGATACAACTATCTCAGCCAGTTCCCCCACATACTTATGTAGGTCACATCTTACTTACATAACTTATGCTATCATGAAAATGTGGAAATACCTTTGGGCATGTCTAGATTTATGCCAACACCTGTACTTAGATGTCTATGAAAACTGGGCTTAGCAAGCAAAACCCTTAAACCATTAACTGGTTTTGGATTTTTAAGCTTTAACAAATCTCTGTTTGGATATTACTGCATAAATCTATTGTTGTATAGTAGGTACAATATTTCAAAAGATTCTGAATCTAGGTGTGATGTTGCACTCTATTTGATTTTATGAAAATATGCTAATGAATTTGAATATAAGGTAACTGAAATAGGCTTCATGCAAAAGGTCTCTTGTAACGTATCATTACAAAGGTCATCCTATTTGTATAAATGTATCACTCTTGTATCTGAACCTAGAAATATGAAATATAACTGAGGGGCTATTGTAATTATGGAAAGTGTGGGCCATTAATGGTAGTTTGGAATCTTGATGACTCCCACTAACCATGACAATTGTCTGCAGATGACTCTGTTTTAGTGGTAAGTCTCCCTGTATATGTGTGTGCTGGCAAGTGGGTAATGAAGTCTTACAGTGACGTGATCATGTCACCTGAACTGGAATCCATCTTTAACCTGGTGCTTTTCCATTGAGAAGGAGGGGTGGGAACCCAGAGGGACAAAGGATTCCTGCCTTATGCAAAAGATATATAAATGGGTGGAACAGAACAAAGGAGGAGCCATCATGAGGAATCCCCTAGCTGCCACTTGAGCTGGAACAAGGGCTGTACCAGGGGAAAGGGCTGTGCCCAGACTAGGAAGGTGTCCACTCTGTGAAACATCTCTCAGGGTGAGATTTTTATCTGTACTCAGTTGTATTACTGTATTAGACTTAGATTTGCATGTTTTATTTTATTTTACTTGGTAATTCACTTTGTTCTGTCTGTTACTACTTGGAACCACTTAAATCCTACTTTCTGTATTTAATAAAATCACTTTTTACTTGTTAATTAACTCAGAGTATGTATTAATACCTGGGGAGGGGGGAAACAGCGGTGTATACCTATCTATCAGTGTTTTAGAGGGCGAACAATTTATGAGTTTACCCTGTATAAGCTTTATACAGAGTAAAATGGATTTATTTGGGGTTTAGACCCCATTGGGAGTTGGGTATCTGAGTGCTAAAGACAGGAACACTTCTGTGGGCTGCTTCCGGTTAAGTCTGCAGCTTTGGGGCACGTACTTCAGACCCTGGGTCTGTGCTAGAGCAGACTGGCGTGTCTGGCTCAGCAAGACACGATGCTGGAGTCCTGAGCTGGCAGGGAAAGCAGGGGCAGTTGGCAGTTCCCAAGGGGGTTTCTGTGATCCAATCCATCACACTAGGCAAATGGGAAACAGAAAGACTAAAAAAAGCTACATGTTCACCTGCTTTGGGCCCCAACCATGCAAACTCTTTTATATGAGTAACTTAGTGCAAAGTATTCCCACTGACTTCAATAGGACTATCCACATCTTAAAATGCAGAATCAGGGCCTTGGTAAGTTACTTAGTGAACAGATAGCATGTATTTTACCCAAATCTGATGGAAACAAAGCCTCACAGGAGCATCCTAACCTCAGATATAATTTAGCAGCTTTCCTGAGGAACTCAGTTTGTTGTTCTGTAAGCAAGTATCAACACAAAGAAATGGATCCTTTTAAAACCTTAATTAAATATTACAAAAGCTGTAAAGAAGCTATCATTACCGGATACTACTTCATTACAATGCAAAGCCCTGATTTCTGAAGAACCCAATTTAGATATCAATGTCCAGCAAGGAAGAAGGGAAACAAGAAAAAAAACTCCGTGGAAGAGTAGCTGTGTATGACAGGTGCTTTTGTATGTAAGAATAACCACTGAATAGCAGTAGCCCAACATTAAAAATTCTACCTGGTCTGCAAGAAGGCAGTATGCTTTGTCTTCAACAGGAACTCAGTGTTATATGCTGGAATTAGCTTGCAGGCCAGGTGAACCCATGCAGGGCAGATGGAGTTCTAAGGCCTGGTCTACACACCATTTTTGTATTGATACATCTATGTTAGT
This sequence comes from Mauremys reevesii, assembly GCF_016161935.1. Lineage (NCBI taxonomy): Eukaryota > Metazoa > Chordata > Testudines > Geoemydidae > Mauremys > Mauremys reevesii. Next base: position 60,713,822 of record NC_052633.1, on the reverse strand, counting down.
TAGGGGTTTGAATTTTAACTGATATTCTGATACTGGTATACCCCTAGTGTGGATGTGATTATACTGGTGTACTGGCTATAAAGGTGCCTTATACCAGTGTAGCTTATTATCCTTCCCATATGGGAATAAGTTAAAAAAGCACCTTTATATCAGTATAATTACATCCACATTAGGGGGTGTTTACATCTGTAACTAGACCAGTATTGTTAAAGTAATACAAGCCCTACGACTCCCTGTCTAATTATCTTTCTGTACAACCAATTTAAGCTAAGGCTTGCAAATTGTGAAATATATTTAATCATGTCTCAGTGTTATCTGTGGAGGTAGGGGGTGAATCAAGCTCATTACAGAGGCAGATGATAGAGGCTAGGTAGAGACTTCAAACTTTTGGCAGAATAGCGGTCAGTTAGGGGTGTGAGGAGGTGCCATTTGTGACTGACATAGCAGTACCAATAAAAGCCCCCAGTGTGGATGTAGTTATACCAGCAAAACTCTGCTTTTGCCAGTTATGCATCTATACACAAGTATAGCTCGACCAGCAAAGCACTCCTAGTTTAGACCTGACCAGAATGTTTGTGGACTTCAAGACAATTAAAAACACTCTGGATACATATATGAATTGTGCCATCTTGCGATTAAAGTCTGATATTGTGACTTATTGTAATATCAAAAGACAAATACAGGAAAATGCAGTATTTTATCATTCAAATTTAAAGTTCATATTATCTCCAAATTATCGCCACTGCTTTATTAGCTTTCTTCCGTATAGCAGGCATATTTTTGTACTTATGATAACATTTCAAGATCAACATAAAATGAAGCTGCTTGCAGTATTTTTATTAACAAAGTACTAGCATAATACGCTTGTACCTATGTTAAACTGTCTGTTAGTGTCTCATTTCAAAAGCAATTTCTTCCCTCCTATCAGTTTACTTAGTGCAACTGTCATACATTTTCTTAATCCTAGCTATCCTAAACCCTTTTATACATTCCTCTCTGCATTTCTCTAGCATATCATGTGCTTGGAGAAATCCCTTGGCATGTAGACTGAGTTTCTAATCCTGCTCAACAAAATAAACTGTCATTGTTTTGGAAATGTAAGATTTTTGCATTTTAAAATATACCACTGTGCAGTCTGAGATTGCTGGGTGTCTGTGGTTAACTCATTTTTCTATTAAGGCTATGTATCCTTGTAAGATGAAACACGAGTATCATTTACCAATCAAGAGGTGTCCAATTGGAAATCAATCCATTAGCAAGAGAGATAGCTGTATCTAATGTGCTGAATGTTCATTTTCAATTGTGACTCTTCAAATTATTGGCAAATAGTTTTAATCTTTCTAATTTGAATAAATATCTGTTGGTTTAATCTTGAAGGATACATCCATACAGCTTTGGGCAAGTGGAATGCTCCTGGATTTAGTTTTTCAAGTATTTCAAACTACAACCAATGAGGAATTACAGAGGATTTGGAGATAAAAGCTTATTGTTAACTTAAAATATAAGCAATTGCCTACTACTACTAATTTTTTTCTAGGTTTAAGACGCCATTGCTGTTTGATCAACGGGATGAATGAGCTGTGTTAAGTACCTTCTTTACACGTAATGAAAAGGTGAGTACAAAGTGGAGGGGTATGTATGTTAATGAGCAAGTCATTGTGCCTGCAATTCTGAATACAAAAAACACACTTACTGATTTGTATCTTTTAAAAAAAATCTGATGATCCTTAACGTTCACAAATGAAATCTCTAACTTAAGTGTGCAGTTAGAAAGCCAACCCCCCTATTTTCTGTTGCTCTAGGAGCCAATATATAGTGAGAAGAGTTTACATTTATACAGCACCTTCCACCCACTTTAATTTACACACATTGGCCAAAATTGTCAGAAGTGACTAGTAATTTTAGGTGCCTTAATTTTTGAGCATCTATGCTGAGACACTTCAAAAGAGCCTGGTTTTCACAAAGTGATGTACTCCCACCTTCTGAACATAGCTTGCCTCAATGTATCTCATACTAGACACTCAAAAACAGAGGCAACCACAATCACTAGTCATTTTGAGAAATCTTGGCCACTAAACCCAAAACACCCCCATCTGACAGGTTACTACACTACCATTTTAAAAATACATAAACTGAGGCTGGAGAAGATAAATGACTTATCCAGGATCACACAGTGAAAACCCACAACTGCTCCAATGATTTCAATGAGAGCAGGAACTGGTTGGTTAACTGATAAAGCCACAGACAAAACCCAGTTGTCTTGGCTTATTCACCTGCTCTAACTACAACATCACACCAACTACTCTCATTTTGTGCATCATTTAGCACTCTATTGCCCCCACGTGTTGACTTAAAGTGTTGACTTAAGAATTTAGACCTAAATACTGACAGTTTTTAATTGCTATTTTATTATTTACTATTTAATATTGAAGGAACAATACAAAACTATTATTTTATACATTTTGGGATAAATGTTTCTCCTATAGCTTTTCTAAACATCTGAACAGCATATTTTTGTGCTCTGGCAAGGGTCAGAAAGAATAATCAAAAGAAGTGTCTCTCTTTTTGGCTCCTATCTGATATGCCTTGGTACTAAGCTAAATATACAATCACAATAGAAAGAAAAAAAATTATCATGTAAATTAAAATGACATAGGACCCAGTTAACACAAAAATATTCTACTTCTAAAGATTCATTTTTTCAATTATATGCACAAACAAGTGTGATAATCCATCTGAAATATTAATAGCCTTTTTACACGCATGACTCTGGTTAGTTACCCAGTCAACCAAAGCTTGCCTCAGTGTGAGTATGCAGCTAAAATCCTACCTCTACTTGTCTTTATATTGCATAGTACTGTAGAATCCCTATAAACACAGAGGAAGTGAAACTACAGCTTGATGTGAGGTTTGGCTGCAACTTTAATTGCCTGATTTATTTGCAAACCTGGTATCTCTGTTATATTTAGCATTAAAAATATATCCAGAATAGTAAACCTAGCAACTTCACTAACGATTTTATGTGGAAGGCAATGATGGGTGGCAGTATAAAACTGATAGAGATAAGCCAAAATATACAACTGTATCTCACAGTGCCAGACATCGCCCCAGTGGCCAGAATGAAAGAGGCAGGAGTCCATGCCAGTCCTTGTGCTCCTGAATGAATCTGGTGTCACTCCTAGAAACACAGCTATGGTAAGGCAAGTGCTAGGATCATGAGCCCAGTCTTCCTTCCACACTGAACCAATTCAGGAAAGGGAGTATACTGAATCCCTCCAACTACAGTAGCAGATAGAAATGGTTGAAATTTTTCCAACGGAACTGTTATCAGGCTGCTAAGGATTCGGGAGCCAGGAATCCCTGATAGCCCCAGCTCCCTAGCAGCCCGCCAAGCAGGCTGCCAAAGAAGCCCTACTACAGAAGCCAGGGAGCCCTGGGGGTGCATGTGACAGGATAACAGGCAGGTTTGCAGGTTTTCATTGGGAACCTACCTGGCTTCCATCAGAATTTCAGTGAAATAAACACATTCTTGTGGAACATTTCAATTCTGTTAAGTCAGCATTTTCCTATGAGAACCTGTTCAGTCAGAACATTTCTGATCAGCTCTATCCAGAAGGCTTTCAGTTCCATCTCCAACAGATAAACATACCCTGATTTCATCACGCTTTCACTCTAATACAAAACCTTAACATAGGACACATATATGCTTTTAAATCAGCAGATCAGAACACAAGAGCTTCTACGCAGTTAGGAAGTTATTTTGCCTTCACACTGCTGAAGTCAGTGATAAGGTTTCACATTACAGTACTAATTTCCTAGGAGTTTACATAGCTTTTATGTTCTTCACTATATTGCACCCCCGAGCCAGGGAGACAAGAATCTGTACCTGCCTGGGAATCTGACAGATCAACTGGGATGTGGAAGCTGCTCCTGAATATGTCAACCCTGCTGAAAAGTGTGGGAAGCTGTGACGTGCTTCTGTAAACAGGATGTGCTTCGTGTAACATTTTATCCCTATTTAAAGCATACTTTCAGTAAGTACAGCAGGGGTTCTCAAACTGGGGGTCAGGATCCCTCACCGGGTCGCGAGGTTATTACATGGGGGGTCGCGAGCTGTCAGCCTCCACCCCAAACTTTGCTTTGCCTCCAGCATTTATAATGGTGTTAAATATATAAACAAGTGTTTTTACTTTATAAGAGGCTTGATATGTGAAAGGGGTCACTCGTACAATAGTTTGAGAGCTACTGATGTACAGCAACAGCAAACCCTCCATGTTTACCAGTGATGACCTGTCAACAAGACCTCCCAGAGGATTCAGGGGGCCTGGAGCACGGCCGAGTTTTCGGCGGCAATTCGGTGGCGGGTCCCTCGGTCCCTCTCGAAGGGAAGGACCCGCTGCTGAATTTCCGCCGAAGAATGAAGTGGCAGCGGTAGAGCAGCCTAAGTGCCACTGATTGCGGCTTTTTTCTTTTCCTCTGCCGCTTGTGGCGCTTGTACTCACCGGGTAGCACTCAGGCTTCGGCAGCACTTCAGCGGTGGGTCCTTCACTCGCTCCGAGTCTTCCACTGCACTGAAGGACCCGTTGCCAAAGACCCGGAGCAAGTGAAGAGCCCGCCACCGAAGTGCCACCGAAAACCTGGAGCAGCTGGCAGGGCCCCTGTGGTGCCCGGGGCATATTGCCCCACTCTTCTCCCCTCCCCCAGGGTGGCCCTGCCTGTCAACTAGAGAGAACTTCTCAGAAGGAATCCAAAACTCTCTATGGTCTCTCATGAGCTTCCAGAAACTGGATACAGCCACGAGCAGCTGCAGTAGCAAGGTATGCCTGCATTACACAAGTAGATTTGCCTACTGCTCCTCCTTCTCTGCCATTATGAACCATACTGTTCCATGCCAATGTGAGACACCTGCAAGTGCAAAGGCCACCACCTTGGCCTCTAGCACTAAAGAATGAGTCTTTAGAGTTTATGCTAAAGAGCCAAACTCTCAAGCTAAGAATTGTCACAGGCACTTTGAGGCATCCTCTGCGGATTGATCACAGATTATGACCAGTGATTACACAAGCAAAATGTGAAAAATGACTGAAATATGAAGCATAGATATTTTCACGGTTCACTCCATAATTTATAGATTTTCATAGTTTTAAGGGGAAAATCGATTTTAAAGAAATGTTTTAAACAACTATCAAAATATTTACCTTTGAATCAATAGTGTACAAAATGGCCACACAAAGGAAGCAGGATTTCTACGAATGCAATTTGAGAAAGGCATCAAATTACAAGGTATTGTTTACTTTTAACTAATCCTTGTAGAATGACTTTATATAATTTACAATATTTTTGGAGGAATGGTCTGAAAATGTATTATTTATGTGTCTATATTCAGTATTCAATATGCATTCTTCAGTGTAACATAACAGAATTGGAATCACATTGACGATTTTTGCTTGAAAATTGCGTAGAAGTGTAGTATTGATATAATTTCCAATGTATAAAACGTACACCTCTCTCTTCAAATAAAAAAAATTACTACAGAAACATCCTTTACAAGTAACAAAAAAATCTTTATATGCAGTTACTGGTATGTAATAAACTTGTATTCTTCTTTATTTTTAATAGTTATAGTTTTCTAGGCACTGAAAATAAATGTGCAAGAGTAATTAACATGATTTACTACATCTAACTGGTTCTGCAATATGTAATCAAGTGTGTGTGTCTGTTTCTGACTTGAACACATTAAGGATTCTCTTTTGTCTCAAGATGCCTATTTTTCTCTCTTCATGATGAACTTTTCATGAATACAAATCCTCATAATTTATAAAGATAACTTTATGATAATTTTCCCTGTTTTCTGATATAATTCTGTACAGATATTTAGTATTGTTCGTGGATCCATGCTTCATAATAAAAGATAGATCAAGCATATATCTTCTTAAAGTGATAACATTATTTGACTACACTTCACATAAAAAATGATCATGGGGTCTGAAAAACAGCTAAGTCTTGTTTTAGGCTAGTTTTCTTTAATGCATATCTTTCTGGGAGTTTTTCAGTTTCTATATTACCCTAATGATAAATGCCCTTTTTTTCCCTTGTATGTAATAATATTGTTTTGTAGTTTACCTTTGTAGTGATAAAAATCAGGTGAAATTAAAAAAAAAATCATTTAATTTAAGGCCAGATTGACTTCTTACCAGCCAGTGTCTGCTTACCAATGAGAGTAAGGAGTTCACAGCCTAGCTGCCAGTAACTAGGGAAAGGTTACTAGGGGAAGGTAATTAAATCTCTGGAGCCAAATCCTGGGCTCCACTAAACACACATACTAGGGCTAGATTGTCCTTTTAACTTTCGCCCTGATTAAAGGGAGATGCTGAAGTGTGTTACCCAGCGCACCCCAGAGAAGGAAATGGGTCTTGCACCACATGAATGGCAGATGTAGGGACACCTACGTACTGCAGAGATTGGTGCTGGAGATTCACAATGTCAATTCCCTTCTTTCTTAGTCAGTTCCTTCCAAAACCCTCCCCATACGCTTATTCTGAACCAATATCCAGCATGACATTAGGAGGCACCATTTTTGGTAAGACATAAAAGAAGGTTTTCACTACATGTTATTACAATTATAAAGGCTTCCATATAATCTGTTACTGGGTAATTATTTTCTATTTGCCATTTCAATTGGTGACAATATTTTTCACTGCCTAATTTAACTTGTTGAATGTTGCTAAGGGCTGTTAAGCAGCTTCTGTATTTTACTCAGGGGTTGCTGCATTTGTTTGGTGAATGGAATGATCCCTGTGTATGAATAGAATGACCAGTTGATGTCTGTAAATTGATTTGGTGTCCCCTGGGCTGAAAGTTATTATATAAAATGTATAGCCACACTAAACTGCAAAAAAATGTATAACGTCACTAAAATGTGATTCACTAATTTCCCATGCCAAGTAATATGCACATAAAAATAGTTGTCTTTCTTCTCAGCTAAGATTTCAGCAGTGAGGTCTAATAGTCTCAAAAATTCTTTATTTTTACAATATATTTTAGATTGCTTCATAATATACTAATTAATCCATTCTCATAAATAATTAAAACTAAAACATTTATTTTGTGATGCATTCTTATTCTATTTTCTCACTTATAAATTCACAATGTGTGGCTATGAGTCTCCCAGTTATTAGCGCAAACTAGCACAGGGTAATTGTATTATTGTAATTAAAGCATTAGAAAGAAGAGTGGAGGCCAAAAAATTGAGAACTATATTCTGTGAAATGGCTTTGTTCATAAATGGGCCTTATAAACCTGACTGAATTTTTTTAAACTAGTGGCACACAGAAAAAAATATTAATGGATAGAATTCTTAAACCCATTGAAAATTAAACCAATAAGCACGTATCTACACTCTTATATTATTCACAGCTGGGATCACATTCAAAAAAAGAACAAAAACTGCCTAAAGGCCTGTCTATGTAACATATAGAAAACTGCAGAAGTATTGAGCCAGTAATTGTATGGAAAGTTTTATTGGATGACCCATCTGGATGAGATACTAAAAGATCAAGAACATATAATTTCCAGAGTCATTCGATTACTAATAGCACAAGAACTTTTTTTTTTTTTAAGTGATTTATGAGGGGAAAAAGAGAGAGAGAAGAGGTTTAGTGCAGGGTCTATTTTAGAGGACATGCTACTGCACAAAACAAAAGAGAAAGTGGTTACCATTATTGTTCACTATGGAATTATTTTAAGAATAGGATCAAAGGGACAATTCGAGGGACATTAAAAATTCATAATAAGAAAACTTTGGACACAAGTCAGAAAATCAGAAGTACTTTTCATTCCATAAATTCTTACTAAATCATTTGTACATTTCCTTGTTTTTAAAACACTAATCCACTTGGAAAGAGTTATATGATATAAGTATGGCTCATTGACAGAGACTCAGTATGTCCTCTCATTAAAAAAACACAATGCAGAGGAGAATAAAAATGTATATCTGAATCATTAACAATCTAACTTTTGTAGGAATGATTAGCATCTTCTGCAAGTCAAGCAGGAATGTCTCCTCCAAAAAGTGCTAAGCATAGCTGCTTCGTAAAGTGATTTAAAGAAATATAGTGAATTTATAATTGTTTAGCTCCCTTCATAGTGGGTGGCAGCAAGAACTGTCTTCATCTTCATTGTCACTCTTGCCAACTGTCCCTTGGGCTATTCTAACACTTTGGGAATATACAGTACATCTACTGAATGCCAAACAAGAATGAAAGTACTGGTTGAATGCAATTTTTCTATATTTCTTCTGACACTTCAGAATTAATTAGAAAATATACTGGATTTTCTTCTTGTTTATTTCTAAGGTTTTCAGATCTGGAGTTTGTACACACAGTGTATTCAAGATGAGTTAAATAAATGGAACAACATACCAAATCTGTAGAGGAAAAAAGACCTAACAAAGGAGTTCTAAGAAGTTACTTCCCAACTGTAGTGCATATCATCCCCTTCGCGTGTTAAAAGGATAGTAGGGAGGACAGATATGCAGTTTCTAGGTCACAGACACTTACATGCATCATACGCTTCTAGAAGTGGACCAGGCTGCAGAGCGCATCATGATCAGGGAAGTGAAGTCAGAGGGCCCATATTCCCTGGAGGGACTGTTATTGAGCAAATATCCTGGAAACAGGGAAATTAGACTAGAAAAAACTCAGCCAAAGCAGTACACAGGGTTTAATGAAGTTCCACTTGTTCAACTTAACCTGCATTCAGCTTCTCTCTTTGCGAGCGATGAGGGCTGCCTTTTCTTGTAGACAGACCAAAATCTCTGGAAATAAAACATGCCCGTCCAAAGGATCCTAGTCTGTGCCTGCATACGAAGCATGTCTACACTACAGACTTAAGTTGACTTATGTTAAGTCAAATTATAGCCACCGCAGTAATTACATGTCCACACTACCCTCCTTCTGTCGGTGGTGCACGTACTCACCAGGAACGCTTCCACCGACTAAAGAGGAACAGTGTGGGGACTACGGTTGCCAGACATCTAGTTTTCGACCAGAAAGCCCAGTCGAAAAGGGACTCTGGCAGCTCCGGTCAGCACCGCTGACCAGGCCGTTAAAAGTCCAGTTGGCGGCGCAGTGGGGCTAAGGCAGGCTCCTGCACCCTAACCCCTACCCCAGCCCTGAGCCCCCTCCTGAACTCTGAACCCCTTGGCCCCAACTCAGAGCAAGCGACGGGGGGGGGGATGGAGTGAATGGGGGGGCAGGGATTAGGCAGGGGGTAGGGCAAGGGTGTTTGGTTTTCTGCGATTAGAATGTTGGCAACCCAAGTGGGGGCCTGAGAGCCCAGGCTCTCAGCTCCATGCAGCTCCCGGCTAGCAGCTCCCTGAGCTGCTAGCCATCTGGGCTTCTCGCCTCCCTGTTCTCTGCCAGGAGGGGGAGCAGCCACCCAGGCTACTCAGCTTCCTGAGCGGGGAGTGGGGAGGTGGGCAGGCACAGCTCAGCTGGGAGTGGGGAGCCCAGCCAGCTGGCTGTAGCTGCCCAGTTTTCTTGTCAATTTCACAGCTCCAGCATGGAGCCCTGAAATTGACAAGACAGCCAACAACAGATGTAAGTAACATCCTGTTACACAGACCCTGCCTGATCCTAACTACACCAACATAAACCCCATGCCTCTCATGGAGACGGAGTTACTATGTTGGTGAAGTAGGGCATTTACATGGGCGGGACAGGGCTGCAGTGTATACACTGACATTAGCTGCCTTCCATCGACCTGTGTAGTGTAGCCCAGGGCTTAGTTTTGCCATGAGAATGAGAACACCATTTTTATGTTGCGCTGCCAACGGCCTGTCATCATACAGTGGTCTGCCTACACCCTGTCTGTGTTGCAGAAAAGCCATGGAGTGTCAATTGGTGCTGCTCAGGGTTGCAGTACCATAGTTTCAAATTGAAAACATACTTGTTTGCTGGGAGAAGACAGTCAGCTACATTATAATTCATTTTCATGGGAATCAAATGTAAAGATCATTTTCTCATTTATTATGAAATATTCATTCATGGCTTTAAAACACAGTTCTAATGTCATTTGGCCATGCCTTCAATGGCTGGTGAAAGCATGTTATAAATCCGTTTCACTGCAGCGGTGTTTAAAGCAGTTTCTTAACTTTAAAAAGAACAGGAGTACTTGTGGCACCTTAGAAACTATTAGTTAGTCTCTAAGGTGCCACAAGTACTCCTGTTCTTTTTGCAGATACAGACTAACATGGCTGCTACTCTGAAACCTTTCTTAACTTTGTCATTGGCCCCAACTTTAGACTGCTATACTGCTTCAGTACCAGTAGTTGACTTGGGATCACTTGCTTTGATACTAACCGGCTTGGATAAAAGTCTCACCTGAGTTCCAACTTGATTCCACAGCACTCCATACCTTAAAGACACATACACCCTCTTTGGAAATGATACAACATTGTTACAATTAATCAAGTCTAACGAAAATTTTGAGGACCTTCAGAAGGAACTCGCAAACAAAGCTAACAGGTCACCCACTGCCACATAAAAGTCAGTGTATTGTGCTGCAATGCACAAAAGAACAAAACAATGTGAACTGCTCATACATATAAATCAAATCTACATATTAATTTATAAGTATCAACCATAGCCTCTCAGGAAAAAAAGGTGTCCTTGTAAACAGCTCATTGAAAATATCTGATCAAAAGTCTGTGGTGGTAAAAGAAGCAAATGAGGTATTAGGCTATATTAAGAAAGGACTAGAGAAAAATACAGAAAATATTATAATTCAATTACAGAAATCAATGGTAGGACCTCAAGTTGAATATCGAGTTCAGTTTTTGTTACCTCATCTCAAAAACTTTATAAGGGAAATCAACTTTCAAGCTTTTGGACATAAATTATTTACTAGGGAACTAATCCAAAACCCAATGAAGTTAATGGAAAAACAAATTAAGGACAGGGTAAATAGCAAGTTACCCTTGCAGTTAATGTATATATACACACATCAAACATTTGAAATGCAGAAATCAAGCTGATCCAAATTAAAATCAGTTACATTAAAATTTAACTTGAAATCGGGTACACCGATATAGTTAGTACATTACACATACATGGCAAAATATACAAGAGTTTCATAATTATCTGTGACAACAATTAAAATGCAGTATGAAATGCTAATAAAACACTAATTTTGCTGAAACTGATTTGAAAATCTTTTCAATCATCCGAGGTTAATCAGTTTGAACTGAAGCCTTGCAGAAGAATACAGTGTGCCAGTTATTCATTATTTTTAATACAGTATAGGAGAAATCTTAGAGATATTTTTATTTTTCTTAATTTTACTATTAACTTTTGAATATCCACATTTTCTTGAGATCTTCATTTGAAGCACACTCTATGAACTACAGAAATGGAATTGAATTACAACACTAATACTTCGTTTAAACAAATCAAATGTACACCACACACTAAGGAAAAGGCGTTTTGTACAAAACGTACATATTTGGGACTACACTCTGCATAAATTTACAATGAACTTTTTTCATGCTGCATATGCAATGTAATGATAGCTACAGATATGTGAACAACAAAAACAAGGTCAGCAGTGTTTTACTTATATAAAAATAAACTTACAATTTGGGAAGTGTTGCACATTGCCACTAACTAGCAAACATCAGCTGGAGAATCCAAGCTACATATTGTTAAAAGCCAAGCAATTTGCTCCTATCTAGACTTCCTCAAGGGCCCCTGGAGGCATTATGTCTTATAGCGGCCTAATGCTTCTCTCTTCTATTGCTGGAGCACTAGAGTAACACTCCAGTACTCAAAATAGTCACAAAGACATTGTTTGGCACAAAGAGGTGGGGAAAGTTGTTTTTTGTTTTTGTCATTTACTATAAACAGACACTTTTTCATATGATCTCTTTGAAAAATTAATCTGATGAAGACCACAATTTTAATTAAGAGCAGGTGTGCATAACACCATGGAAAGGCATTCTTTTCCTTAACCATCAAATAATGCTGTTTGCTGTGTACTGTAGTTAAATATTAAAATGATAGAGCTGTGATATTCTGAAAATTAAACATTTCTTATTATTGATAATGTAATATTTCAATATAAATAGAAAGAGCTGAGCATTAATACATTTTAATGGTTTTTTTAAATGTGTATCTTTGTACACCAGAACATACTATAATGGTAGAGAGATTACTTATTCTCTTATCCCTGCTTTTACATGAGTTTGAATTACAAATTAGATAGGACAGGTAACCTTGTCTTTTATACATCTAAACTTTGGAGGTGTTCATTTGTGGAACCAACCTTTCTAAAAAGGGACCATCACTATATTTTTTTACTGTTAGTGACAGGATCATCTGACAAAGAAATCAATGATACAGGGGTTGTCACTGTAAAGGCAGCACTCACCAATAGTTATCAAAACACAGTCTCAGTTATACGTTGGATACCTCCTCTATTTTGAGCATGAAGAAAAACTGCTGTGGTTTGGTGACTATTGGCAGATGCTGACACATTAAATGGCAGCCATTTTATCCATCCATATTTTACTTAGAGTTTCATTGCCATTTTGACTGAAAATTATTTATATCATTACACTTGTGGTTTATGGAGTTTGCTCCGGAGCTCTCCTCTTAGTACTATTGTTTTAAGTTTAGCTGAAAACTTAATCCCAATATTTGACTGCTATGTTTTTTGTTGCTGTTGTTATGGGCAGATACTCCTATTTATTTTACTTATATCCTTAATGCCTTGAATTTGAAAATGAACAGAATGTTTAGCTGAAGGAATAAGTGACAAAGAAGAAATGTTTTATGTTCCATCAGAAATGGAAACATTGTATATATTTTGATGGGCAATTTCCTTTCAATATTTTGTTTGCTTCTATTTCTTTAGTTAAGAAAATGTACATCATCCTGGAATTAGGAACATGTAAATGTTCTTTGTCTCATCTAAGGAACATTTCTGAAGTGTGTCTTTAAAGAATAAATTTGAGGACTTAAATGTGTGCTGTTGTAACTTTTAGGCTAGATAATAGAAATTCATTCTATTTAAGCACACCCAATAAAAGTCTATTTGTAAGATTCACTTAACACAAAATTCTCCCAGCTGTCCAGTCAGCCTATTCTGCACTATCCTAGAGATTTATTTTGATTACTACTGTGTTGAGTAGTGCATCATGACAGGCCAAATCCTTCAAACATTGAACTCGAAGGTAAAATTCCATTGGCTACCCAAAAGCAGCATGCTCAAACCAATTGATTTTAACAATAATTTACTACATTTTAGGGCATTCTTAGCACCATTTTCCTTATATTGCTGACTTTTTCACCCTCATAAGTTCCATTATGGATAGAGGCACTCAAGTCGTATGGTGATGAGCACCACCAAAATGATTATAAATAAATAAATAAGACTATAAGGATTGTCATACACACAACTTCCACATTCATCAGAAACACAGATTTGCTGAATTTAAGATAAAATAAAAACCCTCTTTTCCCACTGTCTTTAAGCTTAAATGATGCTGGATCTTCAAAGCTCTTTGTGACTGCATATAAAATACTGATAATTTGCATGAACAAATCTATATAAATTTAGCACTGTGCATTGTGTTATTAAACAAGGAAACAAGAAACAATAAAATTCCACAGATATGGATCCATCCCATTGCTATCACATAGGGTAGAATCCAACATTCCCCAAAATATCCTACTTCTCTCTCCCAACCAGCCAATCTTTAGGGTCCTTACTGTGAACATCTGTACAAAGAGAAGGTAAAGCTAAGCTGGAGTTAACCAGGTATTGGTGAACACTGTAATAGAGGTGAATGTCAACACTATGGATGGTACCTCTCATGTCATGAACTCTTGCAAAGAGACTATTCATAGAGACATACAGTCTGAGATTAAAACCCCCACCAATATTTAAAATAACTGAACTTCCCCCCCCACCCCACAGGACGATAATCATGTAATTTTAGTTATAATTACAGCAGACTCTGATTGAATTTAATTTTAATTATTTAAAATTTGTACACACTCCAGAAAAACCTCATTAAGCTGGATCAGCCAGTTTGTTTTCAAGTGGGACCTATGAGTCAACATTTACAATTATCCATTACAATATTCATTCATTCACTCTAATGGTTCTGATTAATCAGTGATAACGTTCAATTCAGGCAAGTAAGTGATGGTGGATAAAATCATTTTATAGTTGTACAAGGAAGATGTGATTCAAATAACTGAAAACTTCAGACTGTTGGTACATAAACACAGCTGCCCTTTCTTTATTCTAATAGAACAAACTTTCAGTTTACCACAAGGAGTTCTCTCAATATAAAGAATGATCACTCATTGGTTTACTGAAACACAGATCGTAAGTACTTTGGTCCACTATCAAAAGTACAGCAGTGTAATAAAGAAGTAACAGGATGCTGTTAAATTAATCTTAATGACAATAAATCTATCTTAGCACATTTCATATCAGGCAATGGTGATATTCTTACCTAACTGAACCCAAAGCAAATATACCAGCAAATGCAGTTCAATAGTTTCTTCGTGTAAGAATCAGTTGTGCCTGGCCTCATATAAGAGCATCCTCACTCTTTAGAGTCCATGTGCAAAGACCAAGCACAATTTTATTAAGGATCCCACACACTGCTTCTGGGATCTATCTACCCAAAAAAGGAGTGCACAGAGGGTAGTATCCACTAAATTTTCAGAAAGGTTTTTTCTGTAATATGTACTGACCCTGCTGAACAAGGAGTGAGTTTTAATCCTAGGATGAGTGAGCTTGTTTGGATGTTTGTTTTTTTCCTCTTTCAAGTTACTTGAAGTTACAGAATCAGTTGGGATTGTGCATTTGGGGACTGTTTGAGCCTTTGTTCCCTTGATCATCTTCGATCATCCTCAATCAGCCTTGAGAACACCCTTCCCTGTTTCATTAATGAGAGGGTAGAGCTGATTTAGGAGAGAAGGGTTTAAAAGCCAGAGGCTAAACAACCAAGGGGAGCTAGCAAACTGGGGAGTTTGTGATGGAGTTTATGGGAGGGAGATGTAATATAATCACTATGGTTAGGAAAGGCTGTATTGCCACTGCCAGTGCAGCTCCTGTCTCCGCCACCTGCGCCTGTATTCAGACAGAGAGCCTGACCATGGATGCATCTACTCACATCCTGGTGTGGATTTGTAGAGTCTCTGGACTGCATTTCCCTTTCACAGAAAGCCACACTGGGGAGACTGTCCAGGGATTTGCTGGTGGAATCTCTCAGGAAGTTGGTAGGAGAGCTACAAGAAGGAGGTGGCTAGGCTGAGGAGCATCCATGCACACAAGGAATTCATCTAGGAGTATTCATATGGTAACCTCCAAGGCTGAGGAAGCTATCTAGCTAGAAAGGACAGTTGTCACACCACCAGGAGAGGAGGATATGGCTGTCACAGGGTGGTAGGCTGTGCTCCACCTCTGGTCCTAACCCACTGGTGATAGTGATGAAGAACTATTATGCTGCCTTGGCAGCAAGGGATGAGGAATCTCCCCCAAAGGTGGTGGAGGAGAAGCACTGTGCCTCAAAGGCTGGGAGTATCGCAGCCACCACTCCCAAGAGGAAATGTAGGGTAGTTGTGGTCAATGACTCCCTTCTGAAGGGGATGGAAGCACCCATCCGTCAGCCTGACATGGCATCCCAAGAGGTGTGCTGCCTGCCAGGGGTCCATATCTGAGACGTTACCGAGGGAATTGTCATCCAGCCCTCCAACTACTACCCAATGCTTCTCATCCATGTGGGCACTAATGATACTGCAAGCTATGACCCTGAGCAGATCAGAAGTGAGTAATGGGCTCTGGGAGTAAAGGTGAAGGAGCTGGGAGCACAGGACATGTTCTCTTCAATCCTTCCCATCAAGGGTAGGGATCTAGGCAAAGATAGATGCATCCTGGAGGTGAATGTATGGCTGTATGGATGGTATCTCCAGAAGGGCTTCGGCTTCCTTTACCACAGGATGTGGTTCTGGGAAGAAGGACTGCTGAGCAAAGATGGAGTCCACTTATCAAGCAAGGGGAAGAGGATCTTTGGATACAGACTGGCTAACCTAGCGAGGTGAGCTTTAAACTAAGTTCAAGGGGGACCAGAGACAAAAGTTCACAGGTAAGTCAAAAACATGGAGACCTGGGTGAAGGGTTGGAATCCAGGGGGAGCATGGGCAATTATAGCAGAGGATAAAGGAGAGACAAGAGGGAACATAGAGGGGAAATCAAATCAGTATCTTAGAGGTCTGTATAGTAATGCAAGAAGTATGAGGAATAAACCGAAAGAACTAGAAATACTAGTGAATAATCACCACTAATGCACATGAATGGAGTATTGGTATAGAAGGGTACAGCTTACTCAAGGACAGACTAAAAGGGAGGAGGTCTTGCCTTTTATATTAAACATGTATACACTTGCACTGAGGTTGAGATGTAAATAGGAGACAGACTTGTCAGAAGTATCTAGGTAAAGATAAAAGGGGTAAAAACAAGGGTGACATCATGGTAGGGGTCTACTATAGACCACCTAACCAGGAAGAAGAGGTGGATGAGGCTTTTTTTTTTAAACAACTAACAAAATCATCCAAAGCACAGGGCTTGATGGTGATGGGGGATTTCAAGCACTCAGATATCTGTAGGGAAAATAATACAGCAGAACACAGATTACCCAATACATTCTTGGAATGCATTGGAGACATGTTTTTATTTCAGGGGAGAGGCTTTGTAAATTTGTTTTTGGCAAATATGGATGAACTGGTTAAGAATTTGAAAGTGGAAGGCAGGTTAGGTGAAAGTGATCATGAAATGATAGAGTTCATGATTCTAAGGAACAGTACGAGGGAAAAAAGTAGAATAAAGATAATGGATTTCAAGGAGGCAGACTTTAGCAAACTCAGTGAGTTGGTAGATAAGATCCCATGGGAATCAAGTCTAAGAGGAAAAATATTTCAAGACAGTTGCAAGTTTTTCGAAGAGACATTATTAAGGCCACTGCATAGGAAAGACAGGAATTATGGCAAAAGATCACCCTGGCTTTACTAGGAGATCTTCAATGAACTGAAAATCAAAAAGGTCCTACAAAAAGTGTAAACTAGGTCAAATTACAAAATGAGATTAAACTAGCTAGAGACATGAAGGGTAACAAGAAAACATTCTACAAATACATTAGAAGCAAGAGGAAGACCAAGGACAGCGTAGGCCCATTACTCAATGGGGGGTGGGGAGAGACAATAACAGAAAATGTGGAAAGGTGGAAGTGCTAAGTGCCTTTTTTGTTTCAGTTTTCACCAAAAAGCTTAGTAGTGATTGGATGTCTTACATAGTGTAGATCAGTGAAAATGAGGTGGGATAGGAGGCTAAAATAGGGAAAGAACAAGTTAAAAATTACTTAGACAAGTTTGCTGTCTTCAAGTCAGCAGGGCCTGAGGAAATACATCCTAGAGTACTCAAAGAGATGACTGAGGAGATATCTGAGCCATTTGTGATTATCTTTGAAAAATCATGGAAGATGGGAGAGACTCCAGAGGACAGGAACAGGACAAATATAGTGTCAATCTACAAAGAGGGGAATAAGGATAAACTGGGAAATTACAGATCAGCCATCTTAACTTCAGTACCCAGAAAGATAATGCAGCAAATAATCAAGCAATCAATTTGCAAACACCTAGAAGATAATAAGGTAATAAGTAACAGTGAACATGGATTTGTCAAAACCAAAACCAGAACAAATCATGTCAAACCAACCTAATAGCTTTCTTTAACAGGGTAACAAGCCTTGTGGATGGGGGAAAGCGGTAGATATGGTATATCTTGACTTTAGCAAGGCTTTCAATACTGTTTTACATGACCTTCTCATAAACAACCTAGCGAAATAGAGCCTACATGGAGCTACTATAATTCTGTTCAATATCCTCAATGATTTAAATAATGGCATAGAGAGTACACTTATAGTTTGATGATGATACCAAGCTGGGAGGGGTTGCAAGTGCTTTGGAGGATAGGATTAAAATTCAAAATGATCTGTACAAACTAGAGAAATGGTCTAATGTAAATAGGATGAAATTCAATAAGGACAAATGAAAAAAGATGATAATCTAGACCACACTGTATTGTATAAACATCTGAATAATCAATAACATAGTAGTTTTCTATTAGAGTTTTCCTAATAAGTCCTCCTAAATCTGAGGTCCCTACATGAGGTTACTGAGTTTGGACAGAGCAATTTTAAATTAAATTTAAAATAAGTTTTAAAAAACTCAACAAAATGGTAAAATACCACATTCAATGTCAATTCTTGTCTGACTTTATCCTACTGCAACATTTTATAAAGCTCTTCTGAATTGTTTCTTTTTTTGTTCTCTTTCCATTTCTCCCCTCTTCAACATTCTCCTTCTCCTCTCTTTATTCCCATTTATAACAGATTTCACTAGGTCACTCTTGCAATATTGCAAGAGAGAAGTGAACTCCAACATCCTGTTGTAAACATGTTTCCATAGAAAAAATGGCAGGTTTTAGTAACGTTCTGTAATTGTGGTGACTTAGCTTGAGCAATAAAATTGGTTTTCTAATCTTGGCATCTGGGGAGGCAAAAAGAACCTCTTGTCCCATTACCTAAGAATATGCAGTGGACCCAAAATCATCAGCATATTAGAGTCAGCAGGATTTAAAGCAACAGGAGTGGTAACAACTGAGTGCCAGCAGGAGCATATTATACTGAAGTTCTTATGTGAAGCCAACCCATGCCAAATTCTGAGTTGGTAGGTCAGCATACAGTCCTTTCCAGTCCATATGAAGAAAGACAGACAGAGAGAAAGACTGACAGATAGATTGACTTCTGTTTAAAATCCTTATTTAAAGGATTGACCCAGCCAAACCTAAATATGTTAACGTGAACTCAGTTATTGCCAAGAGGTTCATTCACCTTAAAATCACACATTTAATTCACCCCACTGTAGAATAAATCCACCTTCATACAGCAAGTCTGAAATAAGACCCTTTGTTATTTATATTAAAATATAATTCAGAACATCAGATTATTGGCCATACTCGCTTCCTAAAACATTATTTAGAACATATTTCTTTAATTTTAATGAAATTGTACTGTAAGAAGATATTTGTTATTTAAATCTCAAACTATATGTTATGGAGCACTAAAGTGAAACTGTTGATATAGATTTTGGTTCTACAGCATACCATTGGCATCTCCCAATCATTAGCTGCATAAGCATACAAAAACTTAATGAGCCAGAAATAGTGAAATCCAACCCCTGGATATCATTTTGGCAAGTTTCTCCTTGGAAACACTCCAGTTCATTTTCATGTTCTCAATATTAATCTTTTATTAATAGATTCATTGTCTAGGAGTAATTTCTGAAGTCCATTTTTGCCACTCATCCTAAGCTATATGTCAGGAAGTTTATTTAGTGTCTGTGAAGATAGCTGTCCAGAAAGCAAGACTGATACTGCTGATATCAGCTGAAGAAAATGTACAGTATATGACTGAGCAATGTGGGAAAGGATTGGGAGTGGTCAAAAAGAAATGTTCAGTGTCATATATATTTATTCAAACAAGTTTCTGGCAATACTGTAAGAAGAGGAGGGAAAAAAGCAATATGAGGTTACCTCTATACCACCTGTATTATAATACTGCAATAAACTTTTCTAGAAAGTCATCATATTTACTTGAAGCTTTCCAACTGCAATACATTATGTATTCAAATATCAAATGCTGCACCTTAGCCAGATATCCTAGATAACCCAAAATAGGATGTAGAAAGTATTCCCACATCTGTATACATACTGTTAAATCTGAAGATTTCTAGTAGTTTTAGAAAACAATGTATTGTTAATATAATATAAGAGCAGAACAACTTTACTTTTGTTCCATAATATCTAAGCATGTTCAAAGAGCATTTTATGAAGCATTAGTATTACTCCAAGTAAATCATTACTGTAAAATAAATAAATGTTAACCATGACTTGAACTAAATAGACTGTAACATTCACAGTCAGTCAATCAGGTTCAACGGTTAAGCAAGACTCATCTTTTCACTGCACCAATCTTCCCTTGTTACTATTCCCATTATTACTTAGCTCTATCTTGTTTACATTTCTTTTAATAGAGGAATATTACAACCTGGAAGGCATTTGAAACAGGTCTGATAACACAAAAGGTAAATTGTACATTTTGTCGGGATCACATGGCATCATGCATGACCCTCATTTGACTGGTAAATCTTATCTCAGTTTCCCTTATTATTTAAACTCTCCTTGGCTGAACTGTATGTCATTTTTGCTGTATAAGCTGCCTACAGGGTAAGTTTTCAAAGTAAAGTTCCAGTTTCAGGTTCCCTCACTTATGCTTTGGTTTTAGTTACTAGGGAAACTCGTTTTTTCATTGGTCAGTATAATCTTTTAATTCCCTTTCTCCTAATTCTTAAATAATCCATTTAAACTACAAAAGCAAACAATATGAGACATGTTCGCTAAGTACCTAAGTGACAACTGAACGAATAACTACATAACATAAACTTAGCAATTTGTATGCCTTCCCATCAGAAATTAAGTTATAAGGGGGTTCCATGTATAATATGGAGAGATAAAGAAAGGTGAAATATTTATGTCAGCCATAACTTTTGACTCATGGGGCCAGTAGTGGGAGTATGTCAGCAATGAATTTTCGAATTATCACAATTCAATGGCATGGAAACAAGACTTTCTATTCATGTTTTTGGATATTTACAATACTTTATATAAGCTTGCAATCAGATCTACTTGTGTGGACTTTGAAATAATGATACTCATTTCTACAATAAAATAACAAAAAAAATGAACTGGCATTATATTCACATTAAGAACAACACTTTTTCCAGTTATCCACACTATATTCCATATGGTGTATCAGAAAGGCATAGCTCAGAAAAGGTGAAACTAGGTCCAAATGCTCTTTAAAGTAAGTCAATGAACACTTACATACTGGCCTTATCTTTTGTTTATACAGTAGCAACCAGACAAGGGCATTAATATTATCAAACTGTTCTGGTAATAGATGGTAACTTCATTATTCTCCCCCAACTATGATAAACTAGAAAATAAATTTTGTTCCTTGATAATGTCACCTTTTACTGTTTGTGAAATACTAATGGGAATGAAATCAGTACAAGACTTTGACAGTGACATTGTATCAAGTCTGACACGCCTTCAGACCTTATACCAAGTTTGTATGGTGCCATTAAAAGTCACCATATATCAAATGTATGAGAAGCTTCTAGCAAAACTTTAGAAAGCATGCAGCTGAATAAAGCAGTTCAATTACATCACGTTGTTAATATCAATTATGGCAATAAACATATTAATACAAGTAGTCACTAGAGAATCCAAAAACACTTTTCAGATGAGAGTATAAAATCTGTCTTAGCTGTTAGTTTTTCCTCCCAAATAAAGGCATATCTCCTGACACTTAATGATCATTCAACTCCCTTCCACTGCTGTTTCAGAGGTAGCTAGAGCAGTTAAACAGGGCCAGTCAAGGAACAAAAAATCGCCTCTCAACTCACTCTCCAGAAGAAATTCTTCCCTATACAAAATTATTAACAAATACATTAACAAGAGAAATATATAACATGATTGAGTGCCCTGAACTATAAACATAATATTTCCTGAGACTAATTTCCAGAAAGTTTCTCACTCAACCAACCTATTCCTTGTATAGAACAAAGAGGATTGGTGGACATACCTATTTTATAGGGCAAGAAAAAAAAGTAGATAGAGACATTTGTCCTGATTGCTTTTCTTCAGTGAACCATGCTTAAAACACTATTTGCTAAAGAGATACTAGGCATAGACAGAACCTTTTGAAACTGGCTTGTCTTTGTTAGAATGAAAGGAAGTGTCTGAAACTAAAAAAACCTACTGTTATGGGACTGATCTATAAATGAAAACCATGGACACAACCAAGATTTTTAGGAAGAAAAAATATAGGGCCACATTTTGGGCCTATCTGTATATTGGTTTGAAAAACACATGTATTAATCCATATCCTCAAGTGGATTTATACCAGCCAGGAATCTGGATTATAAACTTCTTGTTTTTCAAAGCTACCAGTTGCCCTGTGCACATGAGCAGCCTATAACAAAGCAGTGAACATGCCCAATGGAGGAAAATTAGTAAGGAAGCAGAATTCTGCCTTATGCTTTCAAGGAGTTATTATAAAACAACAGCAAGTAAAATAATGAGTGTTAAAATTATAAATAACATTTCAGCAGTATCCTTTTAAGTATTTTTATTGGAAATAAAGGCACATGTAGGTTGATCATATGCATGCAAAGTTGAAGCCAGATGTAATTTAAAGCAGTTGAATTATCAATCCTTGAAAACTGTGAGATTTAATGGAAAAACTAAAACGATCCTTAAAGAATCATTGCTACTGATTTCTGTAGTATTGGTGCCACTGCCTGCAGATCAATGAGATTATTAATGGGAGTAAAGCAACGTCTGCGCATCAGTGTTTGCTGGACTGGGGCCTTTGCCGATACATCAGCTTGTTCCTCTCACTTATTTCCTTCAACCCAGGGTTTGACGTTCCCTGCTTGAAAATGACTGTAATATCACAAACACTGGAGCAAGGCATCACTGAACAAATCTGGCTGACTGGAAAAGAGCTTTTATTTAGACACCAACACTTTGGAAATCCTCGGTGATGCATTAGATCAATGAGGTGTTGGAAAATATTTATTTGATCAATAAAGTAAAGGTGATTTGGGTAAAATAAATTTAAGCAACTAACTGCAGTGTCATAAACACTAAAATTAGGATAAGCCAAAGAAATAAAGTACATCAAAGAAACCTGAAACTATTACTAAAAGAAAAAAAAAACCCTCATTCAAGTCAATAGGAGGTTTTCCTGGGTAGAGTAAGAATGGAGTAGAAACCGAGTGAGGCTATCAGAATCTGGACTATTGTAAGAATATAGAAATGATTCTTCAGAAATGATTTTTTCTTGCATATTGTAAAGCTTTTGTGTAGGGATATCAACTGGGCGTACAGCAGATGGCATATTAAATGCCAGCTGTTTATATAGTACCACCTACTCCAACCCTAGCCTACTCACTAGCCCCGAGTAGGATGGATGTGTATTTTCCCCATCCACAGTTTCCTTCACTTAGTCACAGCACCACAGATTATTACAATCCATACTCATGCATCTTTTTTTAGTATACAGACAAGATTCTGAACTATGGACTTTAATTAATGGGAATGATTTTGGATGCACTTCTAACCATTCTGTAAGCTCTCAGGAAAGCCCCTAATGCATATCCATAAACATACCATACAGTATCAGCTGCCTATCCATGTACATATCTGTATCTGCATTTGTTATCCAACAGTGTAGTCTCGTGGCCAGGGGCTTAGAGTCGGAACTCCTGGGTCCCAGCTCTGGCTTACTTTCTGACTGCAGGAAAGTAACCATAGTCTCTGGTCTCCATATACCCATGGTTAGAATAGATGTAATATCATTACCCTGTCTCATGGTGGGGGCTGTGAAATGTAATTAATTTATGTTTATAATAATAATAATAGGAGATATACCAATCTCCTAGAACTGGAAGGGACCTTGAAAGGTCATCAAGTCCAGCCCCCTGCCTTGACTAGCAGGACCAATTTTTGCCCCAGATCCCCAAGTGGCCCCCTCAAGGATTGAACTCACAACCCTGTGTTTAGCAGGCCAATGCTCAAACCACTGAGCTATCCCCCCAAGAGAGATAATGCATTCTGAAAATCAAACACCAAATATTAAAGTTGCTATATAAATGTGAAGAAGTATTATTTCTGCTTCCTGCTTAATTGCCTTGGTGCAATATAACCAAGACTACCATAGCAATTCTTAAACAGTCTTTCAGATAAATATTTTCCCCGCAGCTGACTTTTTTGCACATTTACTGAGTGTTCTTTTTGTTCTCATCAGTTCCATTATTTCCCCTTCCTGGAGATTTATGAGTCCAGACAGCTATCTATCTTTAGAGGAGATTATAATCGAACATGAAATCCAAATTCCTTGGAACCTTGCTAATTCACACTGTGTTAATCCTAATAAGCCATAATTTGCACACATATAGAAATGGTGTATGTGCAGTTCTGAGCAAAGATTTAATTGCAGAGTGCTTTGCGAGGTCTTAATATTGAGACTTCATTACATTTACAAATATGTTACAAAACATTTATTAGTACACCTCTACCCCACTATAACGCGACCCGATATAACATGGGTTCATGTATAGCACGGTAGCAGCGGGGCTCCAGCGACGCTTTAAAGGGCCCGGGGCTCCGGCTGCTGCGGGGAGCCCAGGGCCCTTTAAATCACCGCTGGAGCCCCACCGGGGCTGTGGCAGCGGGGCTTGCCGGTGATTTAAAGGGTCTGGGGCTCCCCGCAGCGGCTGGAGCCTGGAGCTCTTTAAATCACCGCTGGAGCCCTGCTGCCCCTACCCTGGTATAACAGGGTTTCAGCTATAACGCGGTAGGGATTTTTGGCTCCCCACGACCGCATTATAGTGGGGTAGAGGTGTATTATGCATTATCACTTAGAATAAATAACAACCTAAACTGTCAGTTATACAAACAAAAGATAGTCTGTAATGACTTTTTCTTATTTTTTAATTTGCATAATTCAAATTGCAATAGGTCTCTAGATCATTGGGGCAAATTAGTGAGGTTTTGCTACACTGAATAGCCCTGTGACATGGATGAAAGATGTGAGGACTTCCTTTTCTGGTGCATGTTTTCCCATACAATTAACATACCTCCCAAAATGTCTCCAACACCTGGTTACATATACTATTTGCACACTTAGAGGCAGATTCCTAAATCAGTGAGCAAAGTATTTATACAAGTAACTTTAATTAGCAGTAATGGAGATTACCTGCACAGAACTCCCCCTGTATCAATGAGTTGGAAGACCAACAGTTTGGAATTAGCTGTAAAGTCAACAGCCAACCTCCTACATTTGTAGTTGTGGTGTAACGTCTTTGTAGGCCAGAATACACTCAGGCAACAGAGCCTTTAAGAATGAAATTCATCAACTGCACTTCAAAATTAGTAACTCCATAAGTCCTGGGGAATTCTACAGTGATAAGGTTCAGTCACACAAATGAGTTCCTTTGACTGAAATGTTAAATTATGATTCAGAGAACACTTGCAAGCTGTGAAATTTAAACTCAACAACTCAAGCACGGGAAATTCATGTGATATTTTAGAATGTGGGGGGATATCAAAAGGCCGTATTATTTATGATTCTTTGAGTTGTAAATAAGGATAAGTTATTTTCCTTCAGACTTGCAATTCCTGTGTACAAAGGCTTAGAACATGAATGCTCAGTCTGAAGAAAACAAGCCTACATGACAAATCCTGTCAGGAAGCATTAATTTCACACAGAAAAAAAAACAACCCACTGTTGTAGCTGAAATAGTCTCAGAGAATGTAATTAGAATGTTACACATCTATGTGATTTTTCTGCAATGCTTTCCTGCAAAGCTGACAGGGGCGGCTCTAGGCACCAGCAAACCAAGCTGTTGCCTGGGGCGGCCAAATCTAGGGGGCGGCAGGCTGGGTCGGTGGACCTGCCGCAGTCATGCCTGCGGGAGGTCCACCGGAGCCGCGGACGACCGGACCTGCCGCAGGCATGACTGCGGAGGGGGCTCTCGTCCCGCGGCTCGGCTGGACCTCCCGCAGGCATGACTGCGGCAGCTCAAGCGGAGCCGCCGGACCCGCGGGAGGTCCGCTGTTCCCGCGGCTCGGGTGGAGCTCCCGCAGTCATGCCTGCGGCAGGTCCGCTCGTCCCGGGGCTCCGGTGGACCTGCCGCGGGAGCTCAACCGGAGCCGCGGGAAGAGGGGACCCGCCGCGGGACCGAGGAAGGGCGGCGCAGCACACCACGCTGCCTGGGGCAGCGTCATTTCTAGAGCCGCCCCTGAAAGCTGAGATATGTAGAAAGCAGCCAGGTCAGAACTGTGTGTTTACAAATGAAGGCTGCAATCTTGCAACTGTATCCATCAACATGGGGGGGGCTGTTTATGCCTGAGTGAGGAAGTACTATTGGAGCCAATGGCCCTCTACATGACTAGGTATCTGCTGCAGGGGTCCAGCTACAGGATCAGGACCTAAAAGTACTAATGAAGAGGAACACCCATTTCAGAAACAGACTCTATTATCATTATTTTTTGTATCATGGCTGCACCTAAGGGCCCCAGACAGGGCTCAGGGCCCCATTGTGCTAGGCACAGTACAAACACAGTGCCCCAAAGAGCTTACAATCTAAATATATCTATGATCAAATGATCACTATTAAATTTATAGGAGACAAGATGGCTGGCAATATTATACAGCAGAACACTGGAGAGTACTCCAGAACACTTGGCATGAAATTTACTGTATCCCTAGCCACACTTTCATTAGACATGGTTGAGTTTGTTCTATTAACAACTTTTATTCATAAAGAAAATGGTCATAACTAGCTTAAAAAAAACAATGCATGGTAATTGCATGCTTCAAAGGCAACAGCTAGGTGCAGAGCTCAAATCTTTTTGTTCCCATCAGAGGAGATATCAACAAGGAGCCACATTCTGCACCAGTCTGCACATGTGTGACTCCCAATTAAGTCAACTCAATGGGAAAATAGATGCATCCATCCAAAGCAGAATTTAGCCTTAAGAATGTAAATCTAATCCTCAAAGAATTTTCATCTGTGTAAGGGCCACTATGATCAGGCAAATCTACACCAAGCAAGCAGTCTACTAAGAAATATTAGATTGGCCAAAAAATTAATTACACTCAGCCAGAATGACTTGATTTGTCCAGATTAGTTGCTAAAATGTCTCTAGGGAATAGAATATAATAATTTTGTTCCTCAAGAATGAAATGAAGATGTGATTCCAAATGTCATAATTTGGGCATATAATCGATATTTCCATTGTCCAAACATCCACAGTAAATGTCTTCACAGATACAAATGTTATCTATTGTAATTTCTGTAGGTTCACCTAAATGTATATGGAAAATTACATTAGGACACATACATATTGGTTGTTCTCTCTTAGTAGAAATTATATACCATACAAAGTGCCTCAAAACACCAAAAGACTTAGCAAAGGATTTTTATCTGCAAATGAGCACTCTATAAAGCTGCATCTAAAAGCCACAATGATGTATAACTAAAACTAAGTCTTTCAAGATTTCTAAAACAACTTGTACAATAACAACATGACTGCTAATGCAACTGGCTATGCAATTAGCTAATACACATTTTCATCACTCACTTCATACCTCTTAGACCCTTCAGAAATTCAGCCACTGATTTGGTCATGCATCCATCCCCACAGAAAAAAAAAAAATGAAAAAAATGCTTGCCATCTTCTGAGTCTCTGGCCCTGGTCATGGTTTTAATTTTTCATGAAACTTAAAGGCCTATAACATGAGGGGATGTTAGAGGTTGTTGATTTTTTTTTAAGCTGCTGACACTTTAGTATAAAGAAAAAATCTTCAAGATCTACAATTTGACAAATTTTCAGCAGTTCTTTTCTGCCTACTGGATACACTGGACATTGCAGTATATACAAACTTATACTCTGGATAACTCTTCCAAACGCTTTACAAACCTTTGTAATGTCTGTTCTTTGCCAACAAGGCTCTTTCTAAATATAAAAGCTTAATAGCAAAGAATTATTCTTCCATTTTTCTTCTATAGCTTTTGACAACCTACGAAACTGAGCAAATTCAGAGAGTAAAGAGGAGGAACTAAAGAAAAGATGCCTACTTTTTCTATCTGTATACAACTCAATTTTTTTTTCATAGTTCTGACTGCTAGTCCCCAAAAGAAAAAAAAATGCTATCAAGAAACAAATATGTGCAATGTAAACATTAACCATGCGAGTACAAGAAGTTGAAACTTTAGAAATGCTTTAATGCCTGGCTAATTTTGTCTGTGAAAAGCTACACTTAAAAAAATAAAAGAGCTACAGGCAGTCAAAGATGCACGAGAAACTGAATGGCTTTTATGTATAAATAGTTCTTCTCAGTGGTCACGTGCAGGACAGTTATGCGAAAAGCAAAAGAAAAATTATGGAGTGAAAGAAAAAGAGCCTGCAGAACTGAAATGAATTTCTAAAATGATAATGCCATTTTCACAACTGTAAAAATAGATTAAGAAAGACTATTAAACACTTTTACTGCAGGAGAAGTAGCTCAAATACCTGATGAATACACAAAACTGCTGTAAACATAACAAAAACTTCTCAACAACTAGTAAATAAGGACACTTACAATTGTGGCTTGCATTATTCACACATTATTGCAGTGCACGTATTTAATGTAGTATAAGGAACAATTTGATTTTACATAAAGCATTGAAAGACAGAACACAATTCCTCAGATCAAAATTTAAATAACTTTAGAAGGATTGTGTGCTACTGCTTCAGATATCTTCAAATTGATCCTCACAAAGCTAAAGCTAATAAACTATTAGATATATAGTCTTCTTTAAATATGTTAGACTTTCATTCATATGTAATTCTCCCAGACATAAGTTAGGCAATAGGAAAACTTTCTCCAAAAGGACATAGTACCTGCAAACAGCCTTTCTTAGCATCAGATTAAATTCAGGGTCTTCTGAATAGGATCTCAGAGTGATATTCCTCTTGTGTGTGTTCTGGGACATTCTGACTAGGATAAATGACTTCTCACAAACGGCTACTCAGGAACTGGGCTGCTTCTTAAAAAAGCATTAGCTTGGCCCCACACTGTGCCGTCAAAGGCTCTTCTGCATGAAGCCTTCATTACTCATATGTTTCAAATCTGTTGCACGGTACCTGGGATACCAAATCTAAGCATTTTGTCCAGTCGAATTTTAAAGTCCTTACAGTTACGCTTTCCACATACTACTGGGAAGAGTGACCTTTCTTTCTCGCCACATGTTGCTAGTGTCTGACCTACATCATGGAGATGACTGAATCTCCTACTAATCCACACCCTAATAGCCAGACTTTCAACTCTTAAACCCCAAACAGGAAAGCCAGTCACATGACAAGCAGCATTTTTCTTTCTTTTTTTTTTAAATGTTAATCGTTCTCCCTGCAAAGTTATGTCACAATGTGAAAGAATTCTTTGAATTTATAATCATCCAACAGATGCATAATTTACAAATTTAAAGCACATGTTCATCTCTGGAATATAGTTTGATGAAAAATACTGTCTTGTATTTTTATATATATCTATATATATATCTATATCTATCTATCTAGATAGATATACACATACACACATTATATATATATAGATATAGATATAGATATAGATATATATACACACACACACACACACACATATACACACACACCCCAAATCTTTATAATCAACTTTGATAAAGCACAATTATAAGGTGCTTATAATGAATAATGTATTATACTGTACATACAATTTGCATTATTCTTTAACAATATATTAGTTTAATTTACACGATTTCAATGGATGAAAAACAGTATTGAAGAATGGATTTTTTTTTCCTTCTACCAACATTTTAATGTTAAGCTGATTTGGGAATCCACAGAGTGTTAAACAACAGGTAGCCAGGATTTTCATGTACTGAAGTAGTGGGAGAACAATGTTTGACTAGAATTGTGATTCACATTCTTTAGAAAGATGTACTAAATATTTATCAGTTAAGAAGTATATATTTTTCTTTCTGTAAAAAAAAGGATTTCTAATTATTTTACTAGAGACAACATATTGATAGTTAGACAAAATATCTTGGAAATACAGAGTAAAGTCAACAATTCCTTGATATTTAGAAATATTGCTCTCTCCCCACCACCACCTTCATGTATAATTTTCATCTCTATTCCTACGACTATAATGAATTTTTGTTTTTGTTTCTTCATCTTCTTTTTCACTTTGAAGTCTGTTATTCTCTCTCTATTCTTTTAAAGTTCACAAATTTCCTTGAATTAAATAAAAAAGGCATCTCTCTCTTTCTCTCTCTCATCTCTCTCCCCCCTCAAAATAAAGCATGGAGAAGGTGCTTAGAGAACGTAAAGCGTGGTTCAGTGTACAAATAATATACACATAATAATATATTTTAACCTATTTTTTTTTAATCTATGTATGTTTCTTAGGGTTTGTACTGGTTCTCATCACAACAGCATCTGAATGCCTCTTTCATCAACATTATGTGCTATGTGTACACATTAATCCCACTAGTGGCAATGCAAGTTATACACATATGTGTACCCAAGGAAGACCTAAGCACCCTAAAAGTATATTGTATTATAACACAGCAAGATTTACTTGCTATTTTGTGGTTTGCTAAGGGGACTTTGATCTCTTCAGTGTCTGTGAGTAACTCTTAACAGCATTAATGAGAGCTATATACATGTATCAAACAGACCTCCACAAAGGTGTTTAACAGGTTAGTATCTGTCAAAGTAACATTCAGCAAATTAAACTGAAAGGACAAATAAATAAGAATCTGGGAATGAACCACACAATCTAAATTTAAAGTTTTAAAGTAATGAATTACAAAATAGGATACTCTTACTTACACTGTTCTCTGCTTACTATGTTGGCTATTAAATATTAATGATGAGGATATACAGCAAAGTGAGCAGAGAGAAAAAATTATTAAAGCTAATGTTAAAAAATTATATAGTGCACAGGTTAAGAAAAGAGCGCCTGTACATCTGGGTATAATAAAGTGGTTCTCAAACTTCTGCACTGGTGACCCCTTTCACATAGCAAGCCTCTGAGTGTGACCCACCCCCTTACAAATGAAAACCACTTTTTTATATATTTAACACCATTATAAATGCTGGAGGCAAAGTGGGGCTTTGGGTGCAGGCTGACAGCTTGTGACTCCCCCCCCCCATAATAACCTCGCTACCCCGAGGAGTCCTGACCCCCAGTACTTAGATTATCCACAAACACAAAGTTTGTGTTTAAAGTCATAAGATACATATAGTGCATAATCAGCAATAACTCAAATTTAGGTGAATAAATTTAAGAATACAGTTTAGATGTTAGTATCCAAGTATTCAGGTACATCACTCATGAAAAGTTAAACAGAGAGTTGGTTGTGGAAAGCAAATATAACAATGAGTGAAGATTGTCCCTTACTAATTGATTTACTAAAGCAGTATTGCTGTGAAATATGTAGCACCACAAAACACAACTGCAAAAATACAACTTTTCCTGCTCCTATCCACCCTACCTGGAAGATGGTTCTGCAAATCAGAAGGCCAAACTGGATCCTAGTAATTCAGAAGTTCTTACATAGTAAGAATGTAGTCAGAGCATCAATTTTTTTCCCCCATTGGCACTTGTATGTAACCTACATTCAGGTTAACAGGAGTTATGCATGCCTGACCCCAGTCACTTTACCAGGTGTTTGCATGTACAGCAATGAGAGATTAGACTCCTAGAACTAGCAAGAAAACATGTATATTCTTGTATGTCACATACAATTCTTGTATGAAATAAATTCCCCTATGCTTCTATAGCAGAAATAAGAATAATTAGCCATTACCATAACAACAACAACAATACGCAGCTAGCACTTCTCAAACATCTAATTAAGCTCAATATAGCAGAGATAAATGTATGCTATTGACTGGAAAATGGGAATAAAACTGCAGGCAAGGCAAGATTATCAAAAATATAAAAACCACTCTTATCTACTATATTTATAGGATTGTAGCAGGGTGGACCCTACTCCTGCCCTGAGGGGTTTAAAAGTGGCCTGGCAGGGCTTGAGAGCTGTGGCTCTAAAAGCTGGGCTGATTGGGGAAGTGGCTGCAGCCGGGCCACACCCCAATCAGGCCACAGCTGGCCCCTATAAAAGGCTGGGGGCCAGAAGCCCAGATAGTCTCTCTTGGTCTTCAGAGAGAGAAGGGCCTAGCTGCAGGGAACTTGAGACGGGATACCTGAGTGAAGCAGGGCTGGGGAAAGGCTGAGGAGCTGGGTAGCTCCAGCCTAGAAAGCCCCAGGCTGCGGCCTAGCAGAGGGCTAGCAACTGGTACTGGGGGTTGCAGAGGGCAGCCCAGAGCAGCAGGTCCAAACCCCTTTGCCTGTGATGAGTAGGCTGATACTGCAGTCTGCCCCAGAGTGTGGGGCTAGACAATGACTGGCAGTAGCCAATACTGAGGCAAGGTGGGGCTAGAGGGTGGGGGTTCCCCAAGGAGGGGAGACCCAGAGAGAAAGGGGTTACTGCCAGGGGGCAGCACCCCCAATAAAAGGGCACCGGGTCCAGGGAGGGACACGGGGGCCTGAAGACAGGCGGATCACCGGCCTGCAGAGGGCGTGCCGAACACTGGACTGAGCTAATTCCCGGAGTCACCAGCAGGAGGTGCTGAGGGGGTGAGTCTGACCTTGTTACAGATCACAAAAACATTGGACAACTGGAATTTAAACAAGATGAGATGAATTTGCATTCTCAAAGGAATTAGTTACAAACATCCTAATCTTCATCTTTTAAATCCAACTCTACCTTTGATGCAGTATATTGTTTAATCTGAAGAATAAACAGAACGGTTATCCAGTTCTCTCAACTCCATAATAACTAACTCTTGCAACATGAAAAAGTAAGATGCAGGTTGAAGATTCAAAGCAATTAGGACTGCACATCTGACTCCCTGCATTATTTTAACTAACAAAACTGTTTATTTACTTTGTTGCACAAACACTTGTACAAATGAAGTTTTGTTCATGTGGGTGTTAGAAGGAAATGAATTCAGGATCATATCTGAAAGCTCTTTTCTTACAGAACTACATTTGTTTCAGCTGGAAACAGAAGTACCATATTGGACAGCCTAGAAATTCACTCTGGTGTTTGTGAGTGAAAGAGAAGATCAGGGTAGGCATAAGGTGGAGTAGAGAATGAACAAGAAAAGACAGATGGAGAAGGATCAGGAGAGCAGAAGGATGAGGTGCAAGAAGGATGAGAGAGGGAAAAGAAAGGGAGACAGGGTACAGTGCTGGGATAACTCTTCACCTATGCGGATCCACTTCACTGAGGTGTCTAGGAACATGACCTCTGTCACAGATGCACTTTAGCTCCACGGGTTCACCTGAAGGCCCACCGCAGAGTCCAGCTCTATATCCTGTTGTCAGCAGTGGGTAATTGTACAAGCTGGGGAAGCAGTATCTGCCCCAGAGGAAGTGGCAGCAGGATGGAGAGTAGCCTGTAGCACTCCACTGCAGAATTCTATGTCTGTGGAGTAGGACATACTGCTTTTCTTTCTTTAAGGCCTCCAGAACTATTGATCCACCTACAGCTGGACTGTGATGGTGGAGAGGAGCACCCAGAAGCATGGAGGAGAGGTAGATCCTGGCAGTGCAGATGAAAATGGAAGCCACATGGAGCCTTTTATAGGTGGCTGTGGGAGATGGGTCTTCCCTGAGCCTATGTCCTTCTCTGCACCTTCTGTCAGCTTGTCTCACCCAGACCAGTAGCATCTTTCCCACAGTTAATATCACCGAGTACATACTAGAGTGCTAGAGTAAAAACATAGTAATACCTGCTTCGATTTAATTAGATAACAGAGAGAATGCCATGTGACTTAAGCAACCGGTCACACAGTTCAAAGAGTGAATCATGAATACAGAAAACTCAAAATGAATACACATGGGGAGCTGTTTGCAAGCAATTCACAATTTCAAATTTTTGAGCACAACACAGCTGTCAAACAAATACAAATTGCAGACCAAAATAAAGGAGCTAAAATCATTGACAGTAGTATGCATTACAAACTGTTTGCCCAATACACACATATATGAATCTTTGTATTGTAAAAACACACATCATATATATTTTATTGTGTCAGGTAATTTCAAATTTTAAAACTACAT
Source organism: Mauremys reevesii (assembly GCF_016161935.1). NCBI lineage: Eukaryota > Metazoa > Chordata > Testudines > Geoemydidae > Mauremys > Mauremys reevesii. The sequence continues at coordinate 60,679,900 of NC_052633.1, read as the reverse complement.
ATTTTAGATATAAAAATGGTTAACTTCAGTATCTTTCATTGTTGTTTTTTCTAAATGCTTTCAGATAGATAAAAAAAACTAAAGTATTGAGTTTTTCTATTCCTGTGCATAATATTTCTCTTCATTAGAGCTTTGCCTATGCCAACATTAGCACGTTACTGGAACAATCTAATGATTAAAGGTTGTTCCACATCTTTATGTTCTCCAGATGGCAATGGTTCAGAAAGAATCTCTTTCCTTCGTTCAGCAGGATTAGGAAACCTCTTACAACAACCTCAATTGACATTTTTCATTCTGCCAATGTTGCAAGGGATCACAATGTGTGTGTTCTACATACTAGTTGCCAGTATAATTGTCCCATTACAAGCTCACTGATTGAGAAATATTGAAATAAACACTAAATATGTCATGAAATGTTCAACTTGATGTTCATAATGAACAGTGGGCAGGTCTGGAATTAGAAAATATTGCTCATTATTTTACTGTACCAAAAATTGCAGCAATTCAGGAGCTGAACAAAAGGCTGAATATTTCATGTAATTTTTAATAAGACTGCTCTCTAGTTAAAAGATTTTCCTTTTTTGTATCCTTTAGCATTACCTCAAAGAAATATTCCAGAAATTTAAACAAAAGAGTTGCAATCAAAGACACACATTTTAAGTAAACATAGTATCTATCAAGTAATTTTTAGGGAATATTATGGGTGATGGGGCCATTCAGACCAAGCACTATAATGTAGTCCATATGGTCAGTACTCACTGAGTATTAAATTGGCCTGTAGCTTCTTTTTTTCCCCTGAGGAACTGAGATCAAGATAATCATTGAATCTGGTGGCACTAGTAAGAAACAGCAGTGTCACAGTACCGTATGCCATTCTGCTAGTTGATGCCCACTGTTTTCCAATAGAGAATCAAATGTTGGCATTAGTCTCTACTGTCTATAAAATTTTGATGAGCAAAAAACACACCCAGGAGTAATATTGTTAAATCAATTAACATTTTTAGGAGCAACAGATGGGATTAGAGGAGATTATTTATCAAATGACCAGTTCATTCCAAAAGTTCCTTAAGGCTAATATAGTATTTTGTTAGGAAAAGTCTTAATTGAAAAAAGCTCGCTAGAGCTAATTGAAAAGCAATCTTATCACTAGCATATCCCAGATAACACTTTAAGGTTATTTAGAAATAAATCATCAAGACAGCGAACTAAGACTTCTATAACCACTTCAAATATTGGGAGGAACCATTATACGTGGATATTGCATTACTATATATGGTCCTTTATCAAGTAGTCTTTGAACAGTAGGTGAGCTTATACTTTATATCAAGCAATTCATCTAATTTAAAGTAACATGAAGAGTTTCTTACACTTCACAAAACAGGAAGAAATTCAGATTGTTTCTGATTCTACTGTCTTTATTCAGACAAAACCCAAACTGATGTCAGTAGGCGTTTTGCCCAAATAAAAAGAGAAGGATCATGCTCATGAGGCTGAAAATCCGTAACAGCAACCCCATGTTAGATTTTCACCCTTAATTCTGCATTGCTTAACAATTTCTTGAAATTGATTTCATTCACTGGACAATTTTCTAACAGTCTGCCCTGAATAGCAAACGTCACAAAACACGTGTTACAGTACAATGCATTGAAAGACCTGGTGATTCATAGAATACTGGGCACTTAAAGAATGCACCTCCTACATACTACACCACAGGCGTAAAGGTAGAGTGTGCTGCTGCCAGCATATCAGATAACAAAACAGAAAGGAGATATACCAGCCAGAATACAGGGGCAAACCCTAACTCTTATGAAAAAAGCTTAGAGATCTTTAATAGTGACACAGCAAAAAGAAACTTGGTTGTTATACTCATATTCACTGATAAGAAGCTATCTCAAGAGTTCCTGTGCAATATATTCACTACAAAAATTTTTGCTGGTCTTAAGTAAAAAGTGTTTATTCTTGAACTACATCATAATGTGACTGACAAGCAAGCCAGGCAGGGGAACTCTAATCCATACCATTATTTAACACAGCTCCACTTTGATCTATTGTAACTCTGATTTTAATTATTAAGTCTGAATAGATACTCTGCTTCCATATCTGTTGCTTTACCTCACTCTGTTTTGGCTGGTCTGTGGGAGAGAGTGCAAGTGCTCAAAGCTTGCCAGTTTTATGCTAATTTTTAGCTAGTCCGGTAGAAAGGATCATGCACAGGAGCTTGTTGTTACTGTTACTTAGTTTGTCTACCACACTACCGTGATTAGCACTTGTACATTTTACAGGTGTAAATCAAGACTTCTGAAAGAGTCTGCAAATTAGCTGACAAGTAAACTGAAGATAAAAGGTGTGCGCACACACATGCACAAAACCAGCCATTTCTGCCTTTTCAGTCTTCATGATTAAGGGTGAAATCCTCTGATAGAGACAGAAAAGTAACCCTCTGACAGAGTGAGATGGTATATCAGCGTTCACCATCCTCATTCAATTAATAGACTCTGCTGTATGCAAACACTGATAAGTGGGCAAAATGTGCTACTCCTTAATGATCTAATCTGTATTCTCAGAGAATGCAGACTGAGCTACACACAAACAGCTCACTTGGATTTCCCAGACAATGATGCTTCAGAATGTTTCAATAGTTTATTTTGCTTGAATGGCAAGATGAAGACCTCTGCTGCTAAATATAACATGCAGTACCACTAAGAAGTACAACGCAAACATAAATGAATTCTACTGGTGTCTAAATTAATAAGAACTGCATTAAGAGAAGATGATTGAAAACACTTTCTCAGGAAGGTAAATGAGATGCAGCAGAAATATTTGTTGCCTTGTATCCACCAGGCTTAACATCTTCTGCCTCCACCCAATCAACTTCCCTACCATTAGACTCTACTCTGTGCTAATTGCTATGTTGTGTTCTGGTGATGGAATGGAGGGACACCGCTACTTCTCTTAGCTGGTTTTCCCTTCAGTAGGAAGCTAGAGAGATCATTCAAGTGCAGAGGGACCCAATAACTTCTTTGCTTGTTTATCTGCCTTTCTAAGTTGTATTGGAACCCTGCACTGTATGTTGCACCGTGCCCTGCAATTCTATTCAATCTCTAATCATGCAAGATTTATTTTTTTCCATTCTCAAGATTAGCGGTTCTGACTGGCTTGCTGCCACACACCCTAATGAAGTCCCCATTCTTCTGATGGCTTAGAGAATATTCAGTGTGATGCCTAGCTATGTGGCTCAATACTCTGTCTGAAGTGAAGGGTTCTTCACTGTCTTCCCCACTTCCTACTAAAAAATAAATGGTTACAAATATGGCAACTTGCTGCTCAGCACTGTAAACCAACTGTTGATGCAAGCAATGGATCGAGGACTTTGCTGGGTTACTCAGAGGCAGAGATCAAAGGGCCAAATATATCACATTCCATTATTGGATGCAGTACATATCCCTTATCTTTAAAATGATTCAATTACAATTCAGGTACTTGTTAATCATGAAATGAAAATAAACCAAAGCAAATCTCTTTAGAGACACATGCAAAGTGAGTATTTATCTAGCAACTCATATAACCAACATGCTCCGTGCGTTAAATGTACTGTAGTTCCTTTTACAACCATTTGCAGCATACACTTTGGTATCATATTCTTCCAGGAAAAGCTCCAAGAGTTTGGACAACGCAACATACTTCCGACATCTAAGGATATGTTTGCAGTACCCAATAGTTACTATACTGCATGCTTGATAGATAACCTAAGTTTTTTATTAAACAATTTCATATTTAATGAATGCTATTTAATGCAACATTATAATAACGAATAACATGCCCTCATTTGTATTGTTTGTGACTACAGAGAGAGAGCACCACAAATGGTACAAATTAAATTATTTCCCGTGTAATATGGTTTTAATCACTCACATCAATCTACATTTTTGCAACATCTGCAAACTGGAATATACTGTTAGTGTGACCAAAAATAATCACATTAGTGTTTTTTTGGCAAAACTTTACAATAAGTGGACAGTAATTGTTGCTAAATTGCAGCAGAATCTCTATGGAATTAGATTACATCCATATAAGGATCAAGTGACTTCAGCATGGTTAATGACACTGCAACAAATATCAAGGGCATTTAAATTATTAGCCACTTAGGGCTAGATGTCGTAGTCTTTATTTGGGTAATATTCTCATTGAAGTCCATTGGTCAAAGCCTGTGGTACTTATTCAGGGCCTGATCCCGCAATCCCTCACTCAGGAATCCATGAAGGGTGCCAAGAATGCCCAACATTCATTAACTTAACTGGCCATTGAGAATATTCACCATTTTTCAGGGGATGCTTAGAACCCCACAGGATCTGGCCCAGGGTTATTCCTTACACATACAAGTAGTTCCATTCACATCAGCTTACTTAAATTGTAAAGCAGGATGGGACCCTTAATTTTTTTATTCCACCCTTATGGAGAGAAACTCCCGTTGGTTTTAGTGTGAACTTCTCTGAGCTAGGATTGTGTAAAAACTGAATAAGAACCTTGGGCTTTGTCATTACTGCTATGGATTGGCTACAAATTGTGCACCATCATCCCATTATTTTTGTTACCCCATGTTCTCTGCTCCCCCATCCATTTGTTTGTATCTGTTATGTCTTGTCTTCTCACTTTGGAGCAGGGATTCATGTTTTATATGTCTGAACAGTCCCTAGTATAATGGGACCTCAACTTCACTAAGGCCTCTGGGTTCTACCACAATATAAATGAGAGAAGAACTTGTCCCAAGCGTAGCACTGCCTGAGTAAGTAGGGAAGGTTCCATTATTTTGCATTAATCTGTTTCACAGTTACTCTGTAAGCAAAACTTTGAATGAGTCTCCCTGCTGATGACCTCCAAGCTTTATTTATTTATATATATATATATATATATATATATATATATATATATATATATATACACACACACATATATATATATATATATATATATATATATATATATATATATATATACACACATTGCAATTTTTAATTAAATATATTAAAAATATTCCTGTAAGAAAAAAAAATCCAAAAGATTTTGCTATGAGAAAAAAGGTTAAACTAAATTTTCTAAATTGCACTGTCCAATTTTGAGCAGAGACAACAAATGAACTGCTGTATAGTCCATTATATTAAAACAATAGTGTGGAATAATTGCAAGTTCCTAGATAAAATTAAATTTACCATAATCATTATTCTGTGAAACAATCCAATCTCTGCAGTCTACAAATTGCTACTAGGTTGACAAAATATATACTACCACCTCAGGTTAAGCAGAAATATTATTCAATTTCCATTAATTATTGTAACTATTTAAGAGGTTATGCAGACTAAAATGATACACAAATTATATTTACAACTTATGTATTGTTACATTTAGGGACCAGCTCTTTTATTTGCACTCTGGTATCAGAAAGCAGACAAGGCAAAAATGTGACTAAAAACCAACTTTTATAATAGCTTCTAACTGATTTTTAAAATAAAAATACATCCAAAGGAGGGTACTGTGGGCTGGGAAAAATTCCACTGCCACAGTCCCCTATGGGAAGGCTGGCACTCCAGGGGACATGAGCAGGTAGCAGCTCTTAACCTGGGAACCCTGGGTTTGCTGTTCTGACTGGTATTTGTGCAGCAAGCACAGAGCATGGAGGGACTCCTTGGCCCTCCCTGATCCTAATCACCCATGTGCTCCTAAGTGGTTTGCCCAGGGTCGTACAAGGCAGTAACGCAAGTGGGCATATAACTCAGGAGTCCTGACTTCCAGTCTCATCCTCCATTCACTAGAAAACACTCCTTTCATTGTTGAAGCTTGCATCAGTCATGTCTATTGGGCCAAATCCCAAGGTCCACCTCTTATTTAGGCATCTGTCATCACCAGAGCTAAACAAAATTTTTCAGCTGAAATTTTTCAAGAGAAAAAAAAAAGCAGATTCAGACTCAAACTTTTCACACGTGTGTCACTTATTCATTTTAATTATTGGATTATTACTGAAATTTCTGAAAAAAGGTAACTTTTCATTTCAACAGTTTTCAAATAAAACATTTTGATATTTTGATTTGCAACGATTTTGTTTCAAAGTGTCCTGTAGTTTTCTTTTTGAAAACTCAAATGTTTTCAAAAGTCATCAAAATGAAAAAGGAATGCTTCAATTTTGTCAAAACAAAATGTTTCGTTGAATCCAAATTTAATATTTCTTGGTCCAACCCAGAACATTTTTATTATTTTATATACACTATAGTGTGCACAAATGCATACAGCTAGCAGTTGGGCCAGACTTGCTGATGTCTTTTATATACACCTCTACCTTGATATAACGCTGTCCTCGGGAGCCAAAAAAATCTTACCATGTTATAGGTGAAACCGCGTTATATCGAACTTGCTTTGATCCACCGGAGTGCGCAGCCCTGCCCCACCCTTCCCGGAGCACTGCTTTACCACGTTATATCGGAATTTGTTATATCGGGTCGCGTTATATTGGGGTAGAGGTGTGTATATATATAAAAGACATCAGCAAGTCTGGCCCAACTGCTAGCTGTATGCATTTGTGCACACTATACTTTCCCCTATGCTTTCACTAACTGGTGAGCAAGTGGAAACAGAATATGAGAATCCTGACCTCTGAGATTTTGCTCTTGAAAGAATGAAGCAGACAGAGAGAAGGGTCAGCAGCATGGCCAAGTGTGAAAGAAATTATATTCCCTGGGTGCGTTTTAGAAATGACACCTAACGGAGAAAAATCATATTTTTCAAATTTGCTGCCTTTATTTTAGTATAGATTTGTGTAGGATGATATAATTTCACTGGATAAAAGCATGTGTCCCCATTCCTAAATTATACAGTATTATCTCATTACTACATGGACCCTGAAACTAGTCCAGGCAAATAGTTGGATAAATGTGAGGCAGTGCTCTATCAACTGGGAGTTTAAAAGGTGATGGATAAACAAACCACACACTTCATATTCCTCTTCCTTTTGGAGAGAATAACAGAGCTCCTTATCAGGAAATGAGAGCATTGCTACAGTAATAGTACAGTAATTCTGTGTTCATGAATAAGCTGTTTATTGTCATACTATCCTTTTTCCTCGCTTTTGCATTTGTTTAATAAATTCTATGGGAAAAAAAACCTGGGAGAAAAGCTGCAAAGAGCTAGATAAAGCGCTGTGCACACCTACAATCAGACTGTGGCAGCCAACACTCAGGATTACATTTTTTTTCCCCGTGAGATGTATCTGTACTCTTTATGGGCTCAGTCTTGCAAGGTGCTGAGGACCCTCAAATCCTACTGATTTTAGTAAGAGTAGAGGGCACTCGGTCACCTCAAAAGGGGCTCAGCACTTTGGTGGATCGCGTTTATATCCCCTTGCAATTAAGTGTTTTTTTAAAGTAGTATTTTAAAATATGCAAAATTCAGGACCTGACAATCTTGTTAATATCCTTTAAGATTACAATCACAGCTCATAAAGAAAAGCATGTTTGTGTTCCAAACTAAATAAGTTTAGTTTTGTAATATCTCCTTTTTAATCATAATATTTCCTTATGATTTACTTTAATCTATACCTATTACAGTCAATCTGAATATATAGTAGTGTTTTTAATGATACCTTTACAGTTGTAATACAAAGTATACAGTATATGGGAATTAGTAATATGAACTTCAGCACACTAGTACAACCACTATACAGAAAAATTGTGTCTTTACAAACAGAAAATTCCTGATCCTAAACTCAGATATTCATATTCACACTACATAGAAAAGTGGAATAAATCTATGCACCTGAGGGTTTTACAGAAGCCTTTGCTGTCAGATACAGCTGGTCTTCAACATTTACCCATACCTGACAAAAGGAGTCACAAGTATAGCATAATCCAAAAAGTAATCAGGGAGGCAAATCCACAAAGCATCTTACAAAGGGAACTGCATTCACAACTTTTGTACAATTACAAGACCAGTATTAACAGATTACTACATAGTGTTGGATTTTATATTTTGTTTGTTTGTAATGTATCTCAATATGTGATAGTAGGAAAACAAAACACACAGCTGAACTAAAAGGACTGGTATGGAGCATAGCCGCCTTTGAAAGGTTTATACACAGTGCGGGGGTATCTCATTTTTTCTGCCATTTTCAGTAATATTCCTCCTCTATATAAGAGGGAATTCCATTGGAAAGATAGAATCTTTCAAATTGGAACAAAATGTTAAAGGTGACCACTGTGCAGGATTACTAGGTGACTTAAAAGAAAGTTATCTGGTCACCTTAATGGTCTGGGAAACAACCATTGTTGTATCTTAAACCAATTGGACATTTTTTTGGGGGAAAGTGGGAGCATTAAAACTTATGTCAGTGGTCTGTGTGCAGATCTTTAAGTCACATCTGTTTTCTCATATGTTCTTTCCTGTTCTCCTAATCTTATTTCTGTTTCTCTAATCATTTTAGTGTGACATCATTTCTATTTAGACAGATCCCTTTGTATTTTTGGATTTAGAGACATAGTTGACAAGGCTGTCTAAAAGGTGATTCTCCGTAATGTGTTTCACTGTAAAGATTCAAGACCTTTATCGCTACATTGTCTTAGTCTCCTAGGTATTCCTTCCAGGTTTCTTCCCCGCACACACACTTTTTTTTGGGGGGGGGGAAGGGGTGTCCTTTGTTTTGTGGCTATTATATAAAAAATCTTTTAAAATAACAGCGGTACATATTTAAATCTGAAGAGACTTGTGCCGCATTCACAAGCTCTGGTAGAGGGATGAATCTGGCTCTGAAGTGATAAATAGAGTAAGCTTTCCAAACAATCCACACCACTGTGGATCCTAAAGAAATTTAAAGGAAAAGGACACTATTTCCACCATTTTATTTTCAATGTTGAACAAAGGCTGGAATGAGGGAGTAGTTTTTTACATTTTTCAAAAATAGGCAATGACATGAATGGTAACAATCTTTTCTGGAAGCCAAGAATTTTCAGAATGATAGGGTAACAGTTAAATATAAAGATTCCCTGATTTATGTGAGAGTCAGAGGCCATTAGTGAGACAACAGATGGTAAAAATAGTTGGAAAGGAGCTATCAAATCTTATAAATTAAACTTCCAGTTTTAACATGTGCTGTATATCTTAAATTGGTTTAAAAATAGTACAATTACAGTCTAAACACAAGAATATTAAATTTAAATAAATTGTCAATTTCTGCAAGACATTTACAGTAAAATTATTATAATAAACTGTGTTGGAAGGAGCCACTACTGGGTCAAATAAGGCATAGGCTCCTTCAAGCCTCAGGGCATAAACAAGCCACTAACTGCATGGGGTTTTGTTTCAGATGAATAGGAACAGTATTAAACTAAACCAAAATAACCCACTCAAACCAAATAAGATTGTTCACACAGCCTTTTACACCAGTTTGCTTATATTGATGCAAAACAATAATGTAAGTTATTCATGTAGACAAGCCCTTTAATCTTTTCATGCTTCATTCCCCACCTCTCCCATCTGTAAAATGATGGTAATAATACTTCCCTCAGAGAGGTGTCCTGAGGCTAATTCAGTAAGAATAAAATTCAATCCTGTGCAGCTCCAGCCCAAAGCCTAAGCACCATTTAAATCCTACTTACATATAATTGTGTGCAGTGTATATATATATTGGATGCAGTGCTGGTTGCGCCGTCTCAAAAAAAGATACATTAGAAATGGAAAAGGTACAGAGAAGGGCAACAAAAATGATTAAAGGTATGGAACAGCTTCCATCTGAGGAGAGATTAAAAAGACTGGGACTGTTCAGTTGGAAAAGAGACAACTAAAGGGAGATGTGATAGAGGTCTACAAAATCATGAATGGTGAGGAGAAAGTGAATACAGAAAAGTTATTTATCCCTTCTCATAATACAAGAACCAGGGGTCATCCAATGAAATGAATAGGCAGCAAGTTTAAAACAAACAAAAGGAAGTACTTCTTCACACAATGCACAGTCTGTGGAACTCATTGCCAGGGGACGTTGTGATGGCCAAAAGTATAGAATTAGATAAATTCATGGGGGACAGGTCCATCAATGACTATTAGCCAAGATGGTCAGGGATGCAATCCCATGCCCTGGGTGTCCCTAAGCCTGTGTCCGCCAGATTCAGGGACTGGATGACAGGGGATGGATCACTTGATAATTGCCCTTTTCTTTTCATTCCCTTTGAAGTATCTGGCACTAGCCGCTGTTGGAAGACAGGATACTGGGATAGATGGACCACTGGTCTGACCCAGCATGGCCATTCTTATGTTCTACTTAGGTTGTCAAAACAGAGCCCAACTGATACCTACGTAGTTCAAAAGTTTAGCACTAGCTCTCTGCATTGAGATGAATTTCACCCCACGTCTCTGCACGTCTCTTTGAGACCCTCAGATTGAAGGTGTTAAATAGTCAATTTATTATAACACCTCCATGAATTGTAATTGTACAGTCTCCCTTGTAATTATTCTCTCATTTGTTTAACAGTCCTTTTACATTTCGTCTTTGTATTTAAACCTAAATTCACCCTGCTGCAGTTTATGTCCATTACTTATTCTGTTAGCAGTTACTGAGTGTCAGATTAATCAACCAGGCTATGATAATATCCCTTGCTCAGTCCCTGATAATCACTGTCCCATCTATAACTTCCCTTCCTGTACATTTTTGTATGTAAGTATGACTTTCCTCAGTCATCTTCAATACAGACTAACTGTTCCCCATTCTCTTAACTTTTCATCCTAAATCATATTTTTCAAATCTTGGATTATTTTTGCTTAGGGTCTCTGAACTCTCCCCAATCTATGGCCCTCTCCAATCAATCATCTCTTATACAAGAAGCCCCTATCATATTTCTTCTGAAATTTTCTCTCTGAGGAGTCAGAGTAGGCTGGAGGTTAGAGCCCCAAAACTAGAAGGGTTTCCCAAAGATCTATGCTGACACCTGAGATCTGCTGGAGGCCAGGGCCATGTGGGCAGATGTAATGTACCTCCACATTGCTCATGAGTTTCCCTGGAACCCAACGCTATTGACAAATCATGCCACTTTCCCTACATCACCCCATGCAAGGGGTTTTTCCTCACAGTGCACAGGGGGAAGCATAAAATGATAGTGTCACAGAAGTACACTTTAAAAGGGAGCAGGGCTAGTCCATCTGTGACTTGCCAGCTGATCTCAGTTGAGCTTTAAAAGAGGGCTCCTGGGCTTACACAGAGAGAGACTCAGTGAGGGGGTGCCAGGGTGAGTCAGGCTGAGAGCCATTCATTAGAGGGAGAGAGAGAGTGGACATGGGAACAGGGAGCCCGGTAGGGCTAGGACTGCCAAAGTCCCCTGGGAGGGGAGGCAGTGGGACCCTGAGAAATAAAGGGGGGAAAAACCTCCTGGGAGTTGTAGCCCAGGGTGAGTTGAGGCAGTGTGTTTTTGCTGATCTGCCTTACATGTGGACAGATACACTGCCCGGAAAAAAGAGTGTGGGTGTGGCAGTGAATCTTTAGCAAGCTGGGGAGAAGCCCTGCCTCGTTACAAACAGTTAATATTCACTCAGTGGGGGAGATGATGGGTGCAAGCAAGTAACTTTGATTCTGGCCCATTCACAATGCTCTCAAGGGAAGGGGCCTTCGGCAGCACACTTCCCATTTCAATGCCTCCTGACTGGGGATCCACAGAAGTGAAGGGAACAGTTTGGACTTGTGTGTCTTTTCTAATCTGTAATGCTCAAGGGTCTGAAACCTATCCAGAGCTAAGCAGAGCAAAAATATTATTTCCTATATGAACCACTTGACACTGGCTTTCACAGCATCATATATGATTAATTTCATCCCATTTCTGAAGAACATACTGTTTCTGACCCTCCAAAACTCCAGAGTGTTTGCATTCCCTTCCAGATTTGCATCACTTGCAGATTTGATAGGATTATTCTTCACCCTCCTTCCACCTGCCTTTATGCAATGTACTCTACAGAAATGGCTGCAAGTGTCTACAGTGTATCTACTTTTGCAGTAGTTTCAACATATTCACATTTCCCCAGTTTCCCCATGAGAATGTAAAGTGGAACTGTATCAAATTCATTAATAAAGCAAGATATCCTAAGCCCATCACATTTCCTTTATCCATTAAGCTTGTTATCCTATCAAAGCGATTAAGTTGGTTTGGCATGATTTGTTTTTGACAAATCCATATTGCCTCTTACTATTCATCTTATTTTCCTCTAGGTAATAGCAGATCAACTGTTTTATCAATTTTTTAACAATTTACCATGTACTGAAGTTAGACTTACTGGTCTGTAAATCTTCTGGGTCTTATTTCTCAGCCTTCTAAAAACAGGTACCATGTTTCCCATTTTCCACTCCTCTGAGACCTCACTCATCCTCCATGTAGCCTGAACATAAAATTACCAGTGGTTCTGCTACAACTTCAGCTAGTTGTTTTGAGTACTTCAGCCTTGATGATTTGAATCTCGTTTTCAGTATTGGTTAACCTATTCCTTCCAGATTCTGCCTTATGACCTCATCCTTTCCTTGTTAATTATTATTGCATTAAGCATCCTATTACAATCATCCTTTTAGGGAAGATTGAAGCAAAGTAGCCATTAAGCATTTCAGCCTTCTAATCTGTTGCGTGCTCCCTTGGCCTGATAAGTCGCAGACCTACATTGTCCTTGTCCTTCTCTTTTACCTGCTTAAAGATTCTTTTCCCTTAGTGTATTTTGCACCCTTTGCTAGTAATCATAACACAGCTCTTATATAACACTTTTCATCAGTAGATCTCAAAGCACTTTACAAATGAGGTCAGAACCCATTTTTTTATAGATGGGGAAATTGAGGCAGATTGCAGTGAAGTGATTTACCCAAAGTTACCCAGCAGGTCAGTAGCAGATCCAGGAACAGAACCCAGGTCTCCTGAGTCACAGTCCAGTGCTCTAACCCTAGGCCACACTGCTTCTCTTGCAGCCGAACATCTATTTGTGCCTTTGCATTTCTGCCTTTGCCCCACCCCTATGTTTTATTCTTACTACTATCGAGAGAAAAGGTGAGCGCAGTAATATCTTTTACTGAACCTACTTCTGTTAGTGAGAGAGAGACAAGCTTTCAAGCCACACAGAGCTCTTTTTCTGGGACTCGCATGGCTACAACACTTTTATTAGTATAATCAATTTATTACTATTATCCACTCCGTTTTTCATGTTTTCTCTTTTTTTCATGTTAATATCACTACAATTCTGTGATGTAACCTGACTTCAATTCAGCAAAGTCTTTGGGCACAGGGCCAGCCTTAGGGGAAATGGCACCCTGGGCGAACTTGCATTTTGGTGCCCCTGGCCTCCGTGGGCATGATATGCCCCCCCCCAGTGCCTGCCACCTATGGGCGCCCCACCGTCCCTTGACCCCTAACCCCTGCACTGTGCCCCTTTTGCCCCTAATCCCTGCATTCCCCTCCTGTGCCCCTAATCCTTGCACCCCTTCACTCCTACCTCCTACACCCTAACCCCTGCACTGTGCCCTATTCACCCCAACCCCTGCACCCCCTTCACTCCTACACCTTGCACCTCCCTCCTGCACCCCGATCCCTTGCACTGTGCCCCCTTCATTCTAACTCCTTCCCCCTCCTGTGCCCCAACCCCTGTACTACCCTCTTGCATCCCTAACCCCTGCACTCGCCTCCTACACCCCTAACCCCTGCACTGTGCCCTCTTCACCCCAGCCCCTGTCTCCCTGCTGTGCCCCTAACCTTTGCATCCCCCTCCTGCACCCACATGGGAAAACCGACCTGGATGCAGACAGACCAGCTGGCATTGCTGCTCGCTCCCACCACCCCTGGACTGCTCTGACCCTGTCAACTTTAGACCCTCACTTTTCCTATTTGTAAAGGGAAGAAACCAAAGAAACCAAACTATGACAAATTCCACAGGAAAGAAATATTGTCAGTACTTTTTATTTTCCACATTGCAAATACCATTTAAAAAAAATCTGAGAACTGTACACCAATAAGAAGTAACAGAAATGTATCCTTATGACTGAAGGACATACTTCCTGTAAAGGTATCTCAAAATGAAGGATTGTAAAGTTTCAAGGCAGTTGTGTGTTTTTTCATAGGGGTCCATAATACTTAGTTCTTCTGTTAGCACTTTTCTGTCCCTGATTTTCAAGGTACTTTACAAAAAAGGGTGAAGAAAAGTTGATTTGTGGTTAAGGAAAGTAAATTATATTAGCTCTGACAATGTGCCTATTGTAGAGTGCAAAATAAATTGCAAAATGCCTTGGATTTTGATTGGTGTAGCATGTCATAGTACTGTGTACTGTCACATTCAGTACAAGGGTCCCCATCTCCTTTGCTAGGAATAACACAGACAGGGCTGTGGAGGGACTGCAAATTTCAGCTTACGGAGTTTTTTCCCTGTTCTGTGGCAGTGGTGAAGAATTCCACCCTCTCCACTACTTGTGCCTGGAGAACCTGTGTCCATAATGCCACCTGACCCCTGGTCAGCAGCCCTTATTGCTTGCCTCCCTGCACTGCAGAACTCCTGCTGGAGACATACTGTCTGGAGTTTCCCTGGCATCATTTGGAACCAAGGCCGGCTCCAGGGTTTTTGCCGCCCCAAGCAACAAAAAGGAAAAAAAAAAAGCCACGATGGCGATTAGCTCTGCCGCCGCCGCTTCAGCCTTCGGTGGCAATTTGGCAGCAGGTCCTTCGCCCCGAGAGGGAGGGAGGGACCCACTGCCGAATTGCCGCCAAAGAGCCGGATGTGCCGCTCCTCTCTGTTGGCCGCCCCAAGCACCTGCTTGCTGGGCTGCTGCCTGGAACTGGCCCTGTCTGGAACCCCCTTTCGGGAAGGAAATGCACCACACTATAGCTGGAGGAGAAGCGTAAGTTACTACACACTGTCTACTGTAAACTGAAACAGTTTGCTCCCAAGATCTGTTATGTGTGTGTAGGACTGAGTGTAGACCATCCCCACCGTCTCCTGACTCACAGAAGCCAAACACTGTGGAGCCTTTCTGAAAGAGATAACTTCCCGACACGATGTCCCCTAAACAGGAGTATGCTCTGTGCATATACCCAAAGGGCAGTATCGGAACCTAAGCTTGAATTTGTCTATATTTTTGATGTACTCAGAACCTGTAAGTAACTTAAGCACCATTTTGTATGTGCTCAAAGAAAGGGTAGCCAAAATGAGCACAGCCTAACTCTCAGGTTATTGAATTATATTATACAAGGAAAAGAACCATCAAATTGTAATGTTAGCCAAGAGACTTGAGAGAGCTGGTTAGTGTTCTGATACAAAGATGATGGGCATGTTATAGATAGAGCCTGCCAGAAATGCATGTATGTGGTCAAGGCATATATAGAATTACAAAATAGCCAATATATATAGGCGAAGTAAAACTGTGGGCATCAGAATAAATAAATTAGTCTGGTTTTGCCATGGCAGACATAAATTACTCATTTCCTGGACCCCTTAAAAGAATTATTAACAGCAAATAAGAGATTCAAGAGAACAGCAATGCACATTATTCACGAGTATGTCAGGATATTGAGACAGGTTTGACTATTACTGCAGCTTTAGTGCCTCAACAGCCTACAGCTGTTCAGGAAATATATGCATCCTTAATAATGCCTGGGGCTAGGCAATTCAGTGTTCTCTACAAGTGTTACATAAACCAACAGGTGTCATATGAATGTAGCCAATTATAACTTCTCTTCACTGAATAACTTCTGACACTGTTTTGGAGTGTAAACTGATTCTATAGTCACTTTAAGCAGCGACAACAGTGAGGTATACTTTGATAACGACAATATGTGATCTCTCTTTTCACCAATGCAGATGAATCCCCTACACCATAACAGAAACAAGACCATGGTGAGAAAGTCTGTTTGTGGTTTTTTGTTTTGTTTTTTAAAAGAAAAGCCACATTTAAGGTACTTAGGCATGAGTACTCTCTAATCCAAATAAATTATTTCTAAACTACAAAAGAAACAATTTATGCTAACCACATTCACATCTGGAATGGAAAAACTGATAGATTTAAGCCCGATATAAAGAGACCATCTTTCTCTATTTTATACTTATTAAAATATAGCTTACAGCCTAGAAGGCCGGTCCAGACTAGCACATGAATTGAGAGAAATGATACTGTCAAATCAAAATTCCCCCATTGTGGAACGTCCCTCTAGGAATCTGGACAACGGTTGCTTAAGAAAAAATTCTTCTGTCTTGCCAGATAAGACCCCAAGAGGTAAATTATGACGCTGTTCAAAATAGAACCTGTTTGGTCATCCTTAACATGCTATCTGCCATTTCAGTTTCACCTTTCTTTATTTAGGTAAGTCACAGCAGTGGTGGTGTCCAATCATTTTGCTCCACCTCCTCCTGACTTTTATCTATCTATTTATTTATTTAATAATCAGCAGGTTTTAAACAAATATAAGGAAGTACTTCACACAATGCACAGCCAACCTGTGGAACTCATCACCAGTGGATATTGTGAAGATCAAAAGTATAACTGAAATTACATACGTTCATGGAGGATAGAGTCATTAATGACTATTAGCCAAGATGGACAGAGAAGCAACCCCATGCTCTGTGTGCCCCTAAATCTCTGCCTTCCAGAAGCTGGGACTGGATGATAGGGGATGGATCACTCAATAAATTGTCCTATTCTGTTTATTTTCTTTGAAGCATCCGACACTGGCCACTGTTGGAAGACAGGATACTGGGCCAAATGGACCACTGGTCTGACCTAGTGTGGCCATTCTTATGTTCTGTTATTTAAATATGCCCATCACATTGTCCATGTGCACATGTATGTAAATAAATAAGAACAATACTATGTTCAACTGACCACTGTAAACTAAAACTAAAACAAACCTCATCTCTCCACTGTCAGCGCTAAGCAAACAGACACCCACCCCCATTCAGGCCAAAGCTTCACACTGTGCCCCGAAGCTCAGAAACTTGAGTCCTCTCAGACCAATGGGGAAACTGAGTTCAGCAACCTTTCACTGAAAACACTCTGCCCCCACAACCCAAATAGCCAAATTAGGCGCTATGAGCTTTTGCCCTTCAGCTGGGCCCCAATGTCTCTCAGGTAGTTAGGACCCAAACCATTTAGGGCTTTCAAGATCAAAATCAACATTTCAGATTGTAGCTGGAAGCAAAGAAGAAGCCAGTGCAGTCTTTAGCAGACAGGCACCATGTGCACCCTTCAGTCAGCACATCTAAGTACTGTAAATGGGCTGTTGCAGTCTGCACCAGATCTGTGGCTTACACCAAGTAATTAAATCTGGAGGTAACTCAACCATGGGTAAGTGTTGCAAGATCAGCTTCAGATATAAGTTCTCTCCATCCTTATGACAAGCTGCCTCCCACAGTGAGCTCATGTGCAGGTTGAATACAAAAGGTGTTACGATGGGTCCCTGAAGATCTGTGCAAAAGACAGCCCTTGGGGAGAATGGAGAAATCATAAACAGACACCATCTGAAAGGGGGCCATTTAGGGAATTGGGTATTTAGTTGGAGATTGGCCCTGTTTTGAGCAGGGGGTTGGATTAGATGACCTCCTGAGGTCCCTTCAAACCCTGATATTCTATGATTCTAATACATAGAGTTTTGTCTCCCTCTCCCCATTAGGGTCTGCAGTAGATTCAACAAAGTTATACTGTCAATTATATTAGAGGTTGCTGACAGACAAAGCTGATTTTTTTTTTGTTCTATCACTAGGAAGAGGTCATCTGAAAATGAGTCTGGCGAAGCCTCCATACCTGAACCAGCCAAATCATAAGAGTCATAGAAATGTAGGTCTGCAAGGGACCTCGAGAAGTCATCCAGTCCAGCTTCTTGCACTGCGGCAGCACCAAGTAATCCTAGGCCATTCCTGACAGGTGTTTTTCTCCAACCTGTTTTTAAAAACCTCCAGTGATGGGGACTCCACAACCTCCGTTGGAAGCCTGATCCAGAGTTTAACTACCCTTACAGTTAGAAAGTTTTTCCTAATATCTAACTTAAATCTCCCTTGCTGCAGATTAAGCCCATTACTTCTTTTCCTATCTTCAGTGGATATGGAGAACAATGGATCATTAGCCCCTTTATAACAGCCCTTAATATATTTGCAGACAATTATTAGGTTCCCCCTCAGTCTTCTTTTTTCAAATACTAAACATGCCCAGTGTTTTTAACCTTGTATCATTATTGTTGCTCATCTCTGAACTGTCTCCGTTTTATCCACACCTTTCCTAAAGAGTGGCACCCAGCCTTGGACACAATAATGTAGCGGAGGCCTCACCAGTGCCAAGTCAAGTGGGATAATTACAGCTCATGTCTTACATATAGGACTCCTGTGAATGCTCGCCAGAATGATATTTGCTTTTTTCACAGCTGTATCACATTGCTGATTCATATTCAATTTGTGATCCACAACAACCCCCAGATCCTTTTCAGCAGTACTGTCACCTAGCCAGTTATTCCTCATTTTGTAGTTGTGCATTTGATTTTACCTTCCTAAGTACTTTACACTTGTCTTTACTGAATTTCATCTTGTTGAATTCAGACCAATTTTCCAAGGTCATTTTGAACTCTAATCCTCTCTTCCTTGCAATCCCTTCCAGCTGGTGTCATCTGCAAACTTTATAAGCATACTCTCCTTTTCATTACCCATTGATATTGACTAGTATCAGACCCAGAACTTACCCTTTCAGAACTTCACCAGATATGTCCTCACGCTTTCACAGTGAACCATTAATAACTACTCTTTGAATATGGTCTTTCAAGCAGTTGTGCAGCCACTCTATAGTAATTTCATCTAGACCACATTTGCCTCGTTTGCTTATAAGACTATCATGTGAGACTGTGTCAAAAGCCTTAGTAAAATCAAGATGTATCATATCTACTGCTTCCCCCATCCACTAAGCCAGTAACCCAGTGCCCATTTGAAAGGAATGAAGTGAGTAATGATGCCAATTTTCCCCAACTCCCACCTTCTCAATAATCCTACCCCAAAAGGTCAGTTTGGTCAACGTGGACTCCCCCTTCCTCTGTTTCCTTTTTGTGGATTTGGAAGCTTAGGAATGTTCAAACTGTCTCTAAGTACCAAGCCAAAGTATCTTGCTGTTCCATGGGATTAACCTGCAGATCCATTAGGCCTAGAAAGGCTAGGACCCACTGAAAACAAGAACTTCCACATCCTCTCCAAAGGGGGAAAATTGTCTGAGCTTTGCAGGAGTCATATTTATTATCTAGCTAGTTCCTTAAACAGGGGAAGTGCCGTTTGTCTCCACAGTCGTTGAACAGAGAAAAATCTATTGGAATTGTTACACCAGAGAACTAAAATGGTGATGGAACTATAATGCAGGGTCTTACAGAATCTATGGAAAGATATTTACAGCAGTGTGAAAAACACCTTTTTAAGACCATTGCTAATGAAATAGCTACAGATTTTTCATTATGCTCATTTTACTTCCTGCATGTTTGAACTATACTAAACATCTTATTTTTGTGTAAGTAATTCAAGAGAAGGAATTCTAAATTGCTGAGTACACAGAAAACATCTTAGCAGGCTTGCAACTTAAATCTAAAATTGGTTCTGACACAAAGGGTATGTCTACACTACACACTGGATCGGCAGGCAGTGATCGATCCAGCGGGGGTTGATTTATCACGTCTAAATTGACCCCCTGAGCGCTCTCCAGTCAACTCCTGTACTCCACCGCCGTAAGAGGTGCAGTCAACGGGGGAGCAGCAGCAGTTGACTCACCGCAGTGAAGACATCGCGTAAGTAGGTCTATGTCGACTTCAGTTACATTATTTATGTAGCTGAAGTTGCATAACTTAGATCTATTCCACCCTCCCCACCCCACCCCCATGTAGACCAGGCCAAACAGTGCCAAAAAGAGTGCCCAATCCTAGAAAAGGTTCAAAGACTGACTGAGTTGATCAGATTAATCTTGTTAGTTTTGAAAAAGGTAAGACCTTTACAAGTACTCATTTCCGTCAGTACTGCTCCTTCCTAAAGATGTAAGGAAGCCATGGAGGTTCCGTTCAAACATGAAGGAGAGGAGATTGCACTAACTCATAAATCTGATGGCTTAAACTCAGAGGAAAAGTCCTTCCCCTTATTGTTATTATGTTCATATGACTCCATCAGAGATGTATATTTAAAACACTTGCAGCTATTTGGTAATCTGTTGATCAAGAGATTCTAACCTCAGATTAATGATAAATGGAGAAGGGGAAGCAAATTTACAACCTCTTCTCCATGAGCAGGAGAATGTATCTACATTTTAACATCCAAAGATGATTTTGAAATAAGATTAATAGTCTGACTGGTGTTAAATGGACATTAGACAAAATGACCCCACCACTTTAGGCTATACAGGTGTCCCAAGGCTTATAAATCTCCAAGCCATTTTACCCAAGATTCATTCTGTGGCATAGATGGATTGTTGTGCACTGCAATAAAGCTTCCCTGGGGAATAAGCAGGTTCCAATCTCTAGGTCAGTTTGATGTGATTAAATTCTGACAGAAGTGCAAAATATCCCTTCATCCCCAGTGGTAGGGAATTAGTTATCAATTCTGGTCTGATCTTCTGACAAGACATCACCATCACCAAACAGAATACAGCAGGAGGAATCAAAAACACCAGGAGCAAGCTAAAGAATACATGTTTGCACCCAGTAGAGAGACATACTGTCATCTTATGCAAAGTGTTATTGGATTTGTAATGGCCAGGTTCCACCTGTTGGAAGTGACAGATATAACCCTATGGTCAATATTAGTGTGAGGGGAATACTGAAACAATGCAACGAGAATACTACGACATCTAATTTGTCAGATTCCTACAGCCAAAACCTGGATACATTTCCTACTTTTCCAGCAGCATGTGTTCTTAAAAGTCAGCTGCAGTTTTTCTGCAACAGATGTAGACATCTATAACCAAGGCCATCTTAAGGTGAAATATTTTGTGCAATGTAAACAAAGTAATTTTAAATAACTGACCCTTGCAGCTTCAATTACTCTTAACAGATTCACTATACAATTATACATTATATTAAAACTTGCTTTCTGTAGACTTAAATAGTAATCAAAATAATTTAGGACAGATCTACTTCTGTTACTGCTTCAACATTTAATCCCAGCATGGATTCCTATGTACTGCATGCACTCAAGCAACATTTGGTACAATATGATGATGTATAGAAGACAATGTGATCAATTTATATTCTGTATACTACTTAATGTACCTTCTGGAATGATACTATAAATCACACTTACCGTTTTGGTTCTCCTTGGGAGTCACTGCACATATTGCTACAAGAAGCTGATGAAACTATCAGACATAAAGCACAATCCAAGCCCAGAGCATCCAAGAAGAGACTGAGAGGCACTTTCTACTCCAATGTCCAAAATACCAGGAAATACATGAAAGAAATCTCCTCAAATTGTAAGCAATCAGAAAAGTCATTTAAGCAAAAAGAAGTAACGAAAAACTGTATCTAACCCTGGAAGAAAGGAAAGACAGCAGAGATGGGATCACACTATGTAGCAATCTGACAGTGCAGGGGTGGCCAACCTGAGCCTGAGAAGAAGCCAGAATTTACCAATGTGCATTGCCAAAGAGCCACAGTAATATGTCAGCAGCCCCCCATCAGCTCCCCACCCACTCCCAGCGCCTCTCGCCCACCAGCAGTCCTGCCGATCAGCAGTTTCGTGGCATGCAGGAGGCTCTGCATGGGAGGGGGAGGAGCGAGGGCAAGGCAGGCTCAGGGGAGAGGACAGAAAAGGGTGGAGTGGGGGCGAGGCCTCTGGCAGAGCCAGTACTGAGCAGTGAGCACCCCCTGGCACATTGGAAAGTTGGCTTCTGTAGCTCCAACCCTGGAGTCAGTGCCACAAGGAGCTGCATATTAACTCTGAAGAGCCGCATGTGGCTCCGGAGCCACAGGTTGGCCACCCCTGTGCCAGTGGATCAGGAATGGCCATTGCTGAAAAATGGAAACAGGAAATCAAATCCTAAACACAATGTTTACCCCTATCCTGGATGGATCTCTGATAGATACCAACTCTGATAGATACCTGAAGGCTTGGTTTCTTCTATGCACTCTAGTAACACTTTTATGGTTATTCATGCCAATAGAGTCTCATGGAATTTAATTGTTACGAACAAGCAACAGACTTCAACAGGTGAGAGTACAGCAGACAACACAAGAATCATTGTACACAGCTCCAATGTAAAGATTTTGGATTTAAGGTTAAAGTGTTTTTCTGTGGCATTCTGAATATTTTAAACACATACTACATCTAATAGTAAAATTGCTCCTATCTGCACAGTACACTATATAATCCAGGTACAGAATGTTTGTTTTGTTAAAAATATTTTCTTTCTTCCATAGTAACTGTCAAACATTTACATTAAAACTGTAGCCCCAGTGTCATTTTAAGGGTCTAGATCAGGGGTTGGCAACCTTTCAGAAGTGCTGTGCCAAGTCTTCATTTATTCACTAATTTAAGGTTTCGTGTACCAGTAATACATTTTAACCTTTTTAGAAGGTCTCTCTATATAAGTCTATATTATATAACTAAACTACTGTTGTATGTAAAGTAAATAAGGTTTTTAAAATGTTTAAGAAGCTTCATTTAAAATTAAATTAAAATGCAGAGCCCCCCGGACCGGTGCCACTGAAAATCATCTCGCGTGCCGCCTTCGGCACGCGTGCCATAGGTTGCCTACCCCGGTCTAGATTTTTACAGATGGTAAAAGGAAGGACTTTGATTTTGGGGGTAATCTCAGCCAGAAATATTGCTGACTGAGTAGATGTTGAGACTTAATTAATACAAAAGAAAGCCTGCTTCTGGAGTCTCGCACAGAGGACTGTGCACTCAAAGTTGAATTCTTATAAGGTAGGTTAAAGTTTTCACATAATTTAAGATATGAACAGAGCTTTCTGACGCTGATTACAAAAAGGTCAGTTTACAGTGTCATGTTTCATTCTTCTAAAGATGTAGAGAAAATATTTTTATGAGAGGGAGAAAGACAGATTGAGCACCTGCTCCAAATCTCTGTTTAAAATTACTGTATTGCATGGAGTGCATAGGCATGAATATATGCACTTACTCAGTAACAGAGATATGCAGATTTGCAAAGCTATGATGTGCTACCTGCTTTTCTCTCAGATTTTCTGTTCTCTTTTGAAAGACAGAAGATTTGGGTGCACAAAATCCTTTCCCAGATTGCATGTATTTACTGTTAAAAGTGCTTTCATTTTCCACTTAACTTTCTGCCCCCTCACCACACACTTTTTTTTGGTCCAGTGTAATTTTTTTCCTTAACTTCAATTCCTCAACTGACGTGATATCACTGTGGAACAGTGGTGTAGTTAGGAAAAAAAGAAATGGGTAAACTAACCTAACCTAAACTGCATATTCTCCAAATGAGAAGTAGATAATCTCCATTTACCTGAGTTTCCCCTCAACTACACTGCTGCCATGGGGCACAGGACTTCACCAGCATCAGCCCTCTACTAACATGGGGCTGTCATAGGTCTCACCCCCACTTAGAGCTGTTGGGTTCCAATGTGGGGACCTGCACTGGTTTCCCTCTAAACTAAAATCCTAATTTAGATCTAGTAAAAGCTGCCACCACTCAATCAGGTACGTGGATTGAGACACAGTCCTTCCCCAAAATCCTAGGGGATTCCAAGAGCCCCAAATCCATGGAGTTCTTACACCCAGGAGAAATAAACCATTCCCCCTGCTTCCTCCCCCTCCCTTTTCCTAGGAGAGACACTGGGATTTAACTACAGAGGGATACCTCCCCCTCCTCTTTCCCTGAGAATCCACCCAAAGAAAGATCAACCAAGTCCTTGATAGAAAAGAATTTATTAAAGAATAAAAAGAAAAGTCACTGTCTCTGTAACCAAGCTGGAACAATACACAGGTCTAAACTTATTAATCTTTGGAGAGAATTCCCCCTCCCCCTTTCTTAGTAAAAGCAATATCAGTAAACAGGAATAAAGAATTTCCTTTAGCAAACACACAATTGCAAATATAGAAAGCAACGCAAAAAACTAATCCGCCTTTCTAATTAATACTCACTATTAAATAGTAGAAACTACTCCAGGAGAACTTGGAGACATGACTGACCTCTCTTAGATCCAAAGAGAGCTCTGAGCAAAGAACACAGACAAAGGCTTCCCTCCACAGAGATTTGAAATTATGTTGTTTCTGATTGGTTCTCTGGTCAGGTGGTCATCAGGTACTGCATGTTAACCCTTTACAGGTAAAAGAGACCTTAACCTTTAACTATCTGTTTATTTATGACAGGGGCTAGAAAAAATCACTTGTCCAGAGATAAATCTATATGATGTGTGCGCCATAATCTTCTGCAGCATGAAAACTTTCACTAAAAAGTGGGAAGTTTTTAGCATTCATGGTTACAAAAGTGACACTCCAAATGGAAATGGAGTTTAAAACAATGTAGTGCTGTCTTCCAAAGACCTGGTCTACATACAAGTGATAAAATCCTGTCCCACTGAAATCAGTGGGAGTTTTGCTGTTAACAATAGGTGTGTTTTGTTAAACTGTGGATGCTCTTAAAACAGTTTAATACAGGCTTATATTGGTTTAGCTTGCACTGGAAAATGTATAGGTGCAAAGCAAATTTAACCACTTTTAAACAAATATAAAAGTGTCCACACAAAGGTTTGCACCAGTTTAACTAAATCTGTTTTAAAACAGCTACACTGTGATGAAGAGGACATTGTGAAAAGAAATGGGAAGAAAAGAAATGGATTAATTTGCCATACAAACAGGGATTTTCATTAACAGCAAAGATAGTCATTTTGTTGAGCAACTGGAGATTTAGTCAAACGTTTTTACAGGAGTGGTAAAGAGATCTGTGCACGAAACACTAGAAAATTTCAGTCACAACATCCAGTTACAAATTTATGGCAAAAAGACAAACACATGCTAGCAGTACTACATAAGCTTAAATAATTCAGGAAGTTTTAAATTCAACAAAACTATTGTTTTATAATCAGGAGCTTAAGCACTTTTTCCAGAAACTAAGATTCAAATGAAACAGGAAAAAAAATAATCCCAACCAACTACATTCAGTGGATGGATTTAAATTATTGTGAATTATTCCAGGGGACTCATCTAAAGAGACCACCATGCTGGAACCTCAAAAAAGGTGTGATGTGTTTTCAATATTTTTCATGAAAAGTTCTCATCAACTTTTCACAAAAACAGAAATATATTTTCCTAACATTTCCAAAATATTGGCCATCTATAATTGTATTATTTATTTGTATTGCCCCAGTCTTGGACCAAGACTCCATTCTGCTAGGTGTTGTACAAAAAGACAGCTCACTTTCATTGTATGAACTAAATGGAACTTTGTGAGAGAAACAGTTGATACTCAAACACTGTCTCATTGGACACCATACAAAGTGAAACTCCGCTTTCAGTTCGGATTCTGCTTGCTCTTCTCCATGTGAATAGAAGCCACTCAGAATTGCAGTAAAAGACTGATTGTGCATTATAAAAACCATACAGCACTCTATTCCATGACTCATCCATTTCAATTAAGTGTTTGACTATGGAAATAAGTTCAGGACCCAATCCTGTAATGACATCCATATGGGTGAACTCCTACCCAAGCACAGTATTCCATTAAAGTCAATGCAGAAACAGGCCTAAAGTATGCTGAAACAGGGAAATAGCCTGTACCCTTTAGGATATTATATATTTGCCAATGGATCATAAGAAATTATCACATTTTATTAAATTATTTTAAAAAGTATTATTTTGAATTGGTGATGAAGGCACAGTGTTTTTTCATCATATCGAATAATAAAGAAAATGTAACTTTGATTTGGCCATGGCATGCATTTCTTGAGAAATGTGAAGCCCTGTGATCTTCCAGAAAAATACTAGGGAAATATAATAGATAGTAATTGCATTTCCACAGATTTTGTTTACACCATCCTATGGAATTCTACAACAAGGTATAATCCTCTTAAATTCTATAGGCCATATAAATAATTTACCCAGAAGCATAATGGATTTTCCCAAATAATTATATGAGAGGTTTTGCCTCCTTTCATGCTGAGCACACTGTCAGAGGGTTTCAGGCACTTTTGTATCAAAACTTTCTTTCTATATTGTGAATAAAGTTTACCATCACAACGTACCTCGAAAACTGCTCCTGCAATCCACGCATTTGAGCTCTATTACGCTCTGACTCCAATGTCACCTCCCGTAATCTTTTTTCACTCTCAAGTCTCAAATGTCTTTCTTCCTCCAACTCATGTATCAGCTTCTCGCGCTGAAAAATATATCACCAGAGGTTATATATTAGTTGTATGTGTCCACGTTTAAAAAATAAAGGTGTTTCCTTTTGAAGATAAAGATAGTAAAACATAAGAAATATCATAAGAAAAAGGTCAAATGTGTTTGATTCTGATATTTAATCACATCAATGCTACAATTAGAATAATATAAATTAGAGATGGAAAAAAGACCTAACACAGTAAGCTATCTAGTCCATTTCCCTTCTAGTAAAGGGATATTCCCTACAATATGATTTCTTAGTTTCTACTTATGTGTTAAACTTCTCAAACAATAAGGACTTTTACTTTTCCACTGTTCCACATCCAATATCCTACACTGAATGCACATACACACAAAAAAGGATAAAAGAAAAAAAATATCTATTTTTTCCACTTGTTCTTTGTGTTCAGTGTTCAGTTTGTTAATGCAAATTACTATGGAGACAGAAGATTTTAGGATTTGGTAGGGTCACAAATCTACAAGACTGCCGTAAAATATCCCTATCTGAGCTGCTCTACTTTGGCTCCCAGACTTATTGAAATCAACAAAACAGGCGTTTAAAATTACAAGTCTCTCTCCCCATCCTCCATCAATGGAGCAGACTTTATAAAAATAAAATAAAATACAATGGTAAAAATCTAGCTTTAAAAATCTAGGTACCTAGCCAAAAAGAAAGAGAGGTTTCAGAAATGTAATAAGAACACCCTCCAGTATAAAGACATATTTAGGTAAAGAGTTTTGGAAACATAGACTAAAAATGGAGCACCTCCAGCATACTGTACCTACTGTACATGTCATTTATGACATGCTAATTCTTATTAGCTTCTTAACCTCAGCTCTAAAAACTAGTGAATTCAAAAGCCTATTTCAAACAAAAGGTTTCATATGACTTGCCCCCTCCCCCTGCCCCCCCCCCAAAAGCAGCAGCTTCAAAACCCACTGTTGGAACCATAAAAAAAAAATACACGCACTATCCATGAGATCCTACGACACAGAAATTACATTCTGATTGTATTTGATTATTCCACAAGCATCTAAATGAACAGCATCAAATAGATCAATAAGAAACTGATCAATTGATCAATGTTCTAGTAGAGAAAGAGCTCAGGCATCAGCTGACTATGAAAAGGCTAAAGCATCATAAAATTACATTACGTACACCATTTATATACTTTGAAAATCACTGTAAACATGATGTGGTGCAATTTGTGGCCTGTCAAAGATTTTGATGTAAGTCTGTTACTGACCTAAATTTTTATGACATACCCACAAAAAATGTATCAAGAAATTATACATATGGTTTCATTACAAAATAACAAAGGTTTCTTACTGTTAAGCCATTAAACAGAGGAGATTATTTATACAAGTCTCACAGCTATAAATCTTGCTGGATAATAATTTATAATAGCAGTAACCAAGGGACCAAAAATATGAGCATTACCAAGTGGATAAGGGATCTTAAAGACAGTGATAAATAAGCAGATGCCACAAAGGAAGGCTGGCAAGGAATTAAATGAAATATCTATATACTTGTGGAAAAACATGAGGAACTGTGCAGAGAATACAGAGCTTCTGTCTAGCTAGCCATACCTAGTATCTCAAAGATGGAAATTTTCAAAATAGGAAATAAATTATTGGAAAATAAATTATTGTTCTAATTAAATTATCCAATTAATGTTCTGCCACAGACCCTGATTCTCCAAAATGTGCAATAGTACCAGACTCTCATCTGACTTCATTGGGAGTTGAGAGTGCTCAACATCAGGCAGAAGGTACTCAGCACCTCACACTACAAGAATCCTGAATATATGAGAGCATGGAGGAGTAATTCATGCTTAAAAATAGTGAGTGGGATTTTCAAAAGTGCTCAGTATTTGCCTAACTATTCTTGTTGAAGTCAATGGGGAAATGCTCAATGATTCCAATAGGAGCAGAGCTTGGACAATGCTGAATGCTTTTGATGATAGCCTGAATTATAGATGTATCTCCCTTGCCATATGGGGGGCTTAAGAAAGGAACTCCTGGAGCCAGAAGGCAGCTGTGAAAATGAAAATAAAATGAAAGAGAAATGTCTGGCTGCTTAATCTGTATGCTTAAAACCCAGTGGGGGCTGATCCAGAGAAAAGGAGAAATTACTGGGTGAAGAGCTGAACTGTCATGCCTGTACCAAGCAAGAATTGCCTGCAATAAGCCAGGGACTTCCCACAAGCACATTCAATCCCAGCAAGCAGATGGTTCAGGCAAAGTTAAGGGAGTTGACTCCAGCAGGTTGGTGTGCATTTCATGTATTGCATGCTGGGTAATACTGTAACATAAAAGGATTCCATGTTTCTAAAATTAAACTGGTTCTTTATTAGGAAAACTATTTACAGAAATGCTGCAGCTAGAATTCTAGCCACGTGCACACCTCCTGACTATTTGGTCCCTCCTCCAAACTATACCCTCCTGAAATCTGTGCTCCTCCCTCCAAGTTCCATGCAGCATGCTGCATCTTTCCTTTTAACAATTTTATTGTGCACCATGTGCAAGCATTTGCTGACTTGGTGGG
The DNA here is from genome assembly GCF_016161935.1 of Mauremys reevesii. Taxonomy (NCBI): domain Eukaryota; kingdom Metazoa; phylum Chordata; order Testudines; family Geoemydidae; genus Mauremys; species Mauremys reevesii. Next base: position 60,651,018 of record NC_052633.1, on the reverse strand, counting down.
GCCAGAGGTGAATAGTACATAGCTCACCAGAGACGTGGCCTTTGCCACCACCCACAGTCCTGGAGTGCTATTCCTCTAACAAGTGTCCCACTTCTTGTTTGTGTTATCACTGTTCATGTGGGACTTGCTTCCATCTGTTGCTGTCTTCATTCTGGTGGGTAGCATCCTGTTGTCCATCTGTGTTGTTCATATATCTTGTTTCTTCTCACTTCTACATCAGGACAGCTGAGGCTCTTTCTGAGTCTTCCTGGTCTTGACCTTCCCCTGTTTGTCTGGGTGTACCAGCCGTCTGCTGCTACTCTGCAGTGGTCTTCAGTCTTGTCTCCACTGCTGTCCTGAGTACATAACCACATCATGTGACCTGTAACCCACTGCAATTTGCACTGCTGCTTTTGCAATTGCTTTGTGTGGCTATTTGAAGGTTGGAGCCAGACCTGATCACCTCTGTACTGTGAACTCAGGCCTTGGCTCCACTGTAGGAGAAAGTTATAAGCTTAGCTTGGCATTTTCTTAACTGCTTCTGTGTCTTGTTCATTATTCCTTTGTATGTCTCCACTGTCTGCTGCAACAGACTACCCCTCATGGGAAGCAGAGTCTTGGTTCTCTGGCCCCATACCCATCAGTCCCTGTGCTAGGCTAATACCTAGTCCACAGAAGGGTGTATCGCGATGGTCCAACATTGTCAGCAATGGATCCCTTTCTGTCTGTTAAGTCAGTCTGTTGAGTCTCTTGGCCAACTTTACTCCTGGCTCTGCCTTCCCATTGCTTTTTGGTTACCCAGGAGAAGATATCGCGTGTTAAAATTCCAATTTGATGCTGAATCGTTCAAATTCAGATGCAGAGTACTGTGGCCCATTGTTTGAGTATAGCATGTTGGGTATGTTGTACCTTACAAAATGCACCATCAGTTTCCAGATCACAGGTCTTGCCCGAATGTCCTCCATACAGTCCTTCTCCCAGAAAATGGAGTAGTAACTTACTGTAACCATGTACTTCTGCTACTAAGAGTGAATACGTCTGTAATCCAGCCTTTTCACAGGGTAAGATTCAGATTTCCTGTGGCTGATCCCTATACTCTTTTCTCTCCTTGCACTGTTCCATGTTGCTCTCAACTAGGCATTTATGCCTGTCCTACATGTAGGCACCCTTTACTAGAGCGGCCTCTGAACAACATCAGGCGCCCAAGCACACAGATGAGTGTTGCCTGCTCCTGAGTAACCCAGGGAGGAAATGGGGGCTACATACAGGTACACTCCCTGGTTCATATCATGCATACCTCTATCCCTAGGTGTGAGGTGTGTAACCATCTAATGATGTCAATTCTTAAAACTGCTCAGTTCCTTTTAAACAAAATCCCCATCTTGTGCACACAGCTCATCTCTGATCTGGTAGCATAGGGCAACCTCCTGTGGGACTTTCTCCTTGAGATCTGCCCAGCTTTTAAGTATTAAAGTTTTGCTGCCTGTAGCATCCCAGCCTGGTTGGTGCTGTTTCTGGATTGCCTGGAGCCTCCCCTCAAAGATATGACAGTAGTCTATGAACATGCTACAATATCTCCTGCTCCACAGATCCATCTCTGTTGTACTTTGGAAGGTATGCCCTGGTCTGCCACGAGTCATGACTTTCCTGGGCAGTACCTTATCCTCACCTCATAGCACTGATCCAGTAATATGCATTGAACATAAGAACATAAGAATGGCCGTACCGGGTCAGACCAAAGGTCCATCTAGCCCAGTATCTGTCTACCAACAGTGGCCAATGCCAGGTGCCCCAGAGGGAGTGAACCTAACAGGCAATGATCAAGTGATCTCTCTCCATCCTCTGACAAACAGAGGCTAGGGACACCATTCCTTACCCATCCTGGCTAATAGCCATTTATGGACTTAACCACCATGAATTTATCCAGTTCTCTTTTAAACGCTGTTATAGTCCTAGCCTTCACAACCTCCTCAGGCAACGAGCTCCACAAGTTGACTGTGCACTGCATGAAGAAGAACTTCCTTTTATTTGTTTTAAACCTGTCACTCAGGAGTGGTTCATGCTGCTTTCTACCAGTTTGTGGTCTGCCTGCACATCTATCTTGTGCCTAAGGGTGAACCGTTAGAATTGTTCCATTCCAAAGACAACAGCCAGCAGCTCCTTTTCTATCTGAGCACATGTATGGGCTGCTGGCTTTGCATCAGTGTTGCTTTCCACAGTATACACACTGAATCATGTCATCTGCATTCATGATCAGTTTGTCTCTCTCCTGATTCCTGGGTTCCTTTAGCTTGAGCCTCTAAACTTGTTCTCAACCAGTGGCTGTTATTGTTTTGATCCTTTGGATGGTTTAGCTGCCCTTGCTATTTGGAGTCCTTTCTCTGCAGTCAGATCTGTTACTCTCAACAATCTCTCTTGTAAGCTGGAATCACATTTCCCACAAAGGCTCCTGTCTTTAATTAAGGAATCTTTAATGTCTCCAAAGTTGCATGTGGATGGCAGAATTCCCTGTATGGTTAGTATATTCCTACTTCTACTTCTTGGCAGTGGGTTAAAAAAAATCCAGTATCTCTCTACTGTCTCATTCCATCTGGGGTCACAGTACTCATCAAAACACTCAACAGCTGTTCCAGTGTTTTGTTGGCTACGTCTCATCCTTTTCCCAACTCCCCCCTCCCCAATGAGACAGTAAAAAAGCTTTACCTTCATCTTCTCATCTTTATTCCTCATATTAAGCTCTGTATATAGACTCAATTCTGGCTTCCATGTTTGTGCAAGGTTTTCTGTCTGGAAATCCAGTTTTCCTAGTGGTCTGATCCCCTCCCTCCTGACTGATATCAATAATTCTGTGTACTTTAAAGCTCTTATTATTCAGCAAAGCCTCATACCCCTTACTTAGGTAGTAGATGAGTAAGTATAATTCCCTCCATTTTACAGATCTGATTTACAGATAATTGATAGGTCCTACAAGGTCACTTCAGGCAATGCAAAGAATAAAACCCAGATTTTGGCTACTCAGCCACACTGCCTTACAGAATGATTGTGTCAGATCCATATATGTGGCCATGCTTCCAGTAATCACCAAATCACACACCCCCTTCCACAGCAAAGAATAGTGCCCAAGATTCCTGATTGCAAGTATTCCTCTACTGTCCAACGAAGAACTCTGTAAGCCACTGGCAACATGTATGTCACAAATGCCTGGGACTCATACAGGATAACAGCCTACTGGTTACTCCTTTAACTCATGTAATAGAAGTATGTATTATGGAACTCAAGGTTCATATCCTGCTGATGACTAATACGGGAGGATCAGTATGGCTCGACATGATAGCATTTCTGTTTTGTCAGCTTGCTTTAAAAAAACAAACAAACAAAAAACACCACTATAAAAGTACCTTAAAAATTACATTAAAAGAACCTTAATTCCGACATTTCCTAAATTATGAATGCTTGACTTTGCAATCTTAGTGTTATTTTATTGGTGTTTTGCATGCGTGTGTGTGTGTGTGTGTCTAGTTTATCCAAAATTAAAGACGCAAAGGACTCAAGATGAAAAATAAGAGTATGAATATGAAACTCCCACAGCTACGGAGTCTGCAGAATTCAGGATTCAAGTCACTTATGTGCAGTATACACTGAAAGTGTCCCTCAGCAATACTAATCTCACCTACAAAAATAAGGACAATATTTTCATTCTAACGAAAAAGACAACAAAATGGTGAGACAGAAGAAGTAAACCTAGCCCACAGAAAGGCTAGACAAGATAAAGAGGTTTGTTTGTGATGGAAATAGATGCAGCATTCCTGAATCACCTACAAAATTGTGTGTGTTTGTAGCTCTCCTGTTAAAATTTACTACTGAGTAAAGTGATTGATTGAGTGTGAACAGAAAAGCATTAGCCAGCTCCATGTTTAAGGTTCCATAGTGAGTATAAACATAAAGAAGGGGGATACATGAGTGCAACAGGTTTGATGGGAAGTTAAGAAAAATGAAAATAGAAACAAAACTCATTTTTTTTAAAACACTAGGAAACCATGGTTATCTTGTCAATGAAGTTATCTGCACAAACTCTTGCCACAATTTTCCTTCATTCTCTTCTTACTATTTTCCACATCATCTGGGGTTCCTCTTCCCTGCACTCAGGAACACAGCTATCACGCCCCCTTTTAAAAATAATTCTCACTTCACCTACTTGCTTGCTAATGGCTACTCCATCTCCAGCTTCCCTGTCATCAGCAAAAACTACAAGGAGTCCTTGTGACACCTTAGAGACTAACAAATTTACTAAATGCCGCAAGGACCCCTCGTTGTTTTTGCTGATACAGACTAACACGGCTAACCCTCTGAAACCTGTCATCAGCAAGCTTCTGAAGAAAGTATTCTGACTCATCTTTGATCACTTCTTGCAAAATCTCCACCATGGTTTTCAGTCTGGTTTTTTACCCAAAAAGAATCTTCTCTTCATGTGTTTAGAGATTGGTTGATCAAATACCACAACTATTTCCCAACAACTATGAGTCAGAATTTTAAAGTGAATTTATTTTGCACATGATCTCGGCACTGTTTGTATTCACTCTCTGTGAATGTTTGAGTGATCTAGTTTTACAGGCTAGATGTTGTGAACAAAACTGAAGAGTTACATGCATGAATATTTGCAAAAAATCCTATTTTAAATTTGCATGTGTAAACATTCTTGCCAGAAGTGCTTCTGTTCTCTTCCAGTTCAGAAATAGAAACAATCCCACGTGACCAATCACATCTAAGCAACAATTCCAATCTGGAATATTCATGATCAACACAAAATTTGAGAAAAATGTTTATTGACTACATTCAAATGGTGAATACATTTACAGAAATTCTGACCTCCTCTTTGATATCCCACAAAGAGAAAGACAGGTTAAATTTGTTCTGTAAATTATTGGCTCATTATTGTGTTCTCAGATTTATTAATGACCAAAAGACCCAATCCAGTGAGGTGATGGTGTCTCCCCCCAAAAATGCTCAACTTCTCAAATCCCACTGAGCTCAATGGGAGTTAAAACAATAAATTGTTCTCTATGGTTTCCTTACCTGTCACATAGCTTCTACCACTACCACACCTCGTCTAAATCTATTATCTTAATCTTTTGGCCCATGTACACTAAGGCTCTGTTGGACATCTCTATTTAAATATAAAAGGGCTTTAAAGTGGGCATAAATGTAATTTACACTCCTAGAGTAGGGAAAGAGGGCCTCAATATATATGAGAATTCAGTTCTTTGTGTTCCTGTGTTTATTTCTTTTCTGAATACGTGTAACCCAAAGGAGAAATTAGACAGTGGATTTTCTATGGTAACTATTAATTCTCCTAAAATACAAGAATAATTATGTCAGCAATAGCCTGCAAAGTATTAAAACACAAGTTAAGGTTGTTTGATAAGGCTAGTAACCCTAAGAAATTCATATTAATTGTTGACATATTTTTAAGCATTTTGAAAACAAGGACACAATTTCTTTGCAATTAATACTGATTGCTAGCAAATGCTTTTCTAGAGGTTTTAAACCAAGAGAAGAAGATAATTCTCTCTCAAAACTATTCGTCTATATATAAAAAAGGTTTTTTAAGTCATTGCTATTCTAAATTAAATCGTTTATAGTAGTGTATATGCAGTGTGTACATATGTTAAATGCATAACTTCAGAAGTTCTTTAACAATTCTCCATAATAACCATGGCATAATAAAAATATTGCCTGATGTAGTGGTTAGGAGCATAATAAACTACCAACTAGAAGATTCACACTGCAGAGTGGATATTAGATTCTTGCTTTTAGTAAAGTCTAGCACTTTCGAATGTCTTGGGTCAAATTTTCAAATGGACCTCAACCAGATTGCCATTTGTGTACACACAAGAATGCACATTCAAATCACTGGACATACTTCTTTGTGCAATATCACTTGTGCACCCAAATGATAAAATGCACATGCACAAAAACAGCTTGCAGTCAATTGTGCTAGATTTGCATGGAGAATGTTTGCCTGTGTAAATTCAATGATTTATATGCAAAAGTGGTAGAGTTACACAAATACATAGCAAGGAATTTGCAAATAAATTTGTGTATGTACAAATGTTGATTTTGTTTAGACCATTTAGACCACAGAATGTATGGGAAGGGGGTTGCAAGGAGGTTTGTTTATACTGGAGAAAATGCAAGAGCTACATTAAAAATTAGATTAGATATTAGTTATGAAGGCAGCCAGGAATGATTGAACAGGAGATCTTTACCTACACCTGTCCTACACATTCTATAGAGCATAATGGTTATGGGATTCACTTGGAAGGAGAGCCCTGCCCCTCACTGGTTCCAGTCCCTGCTCCAATGACTATTAAAGTATTTTACACAAAGTGGAACAGCTTCCACAGGAGAGATTGAGAGATTTACCCTAGAATAGTGGCTATGGCAATCAGCCACAATGTGATAGACCCAAATCAGGCAGAGTGAGAATTTGAAGAGGAGTTTCCCATATCCCAGTTGAGTGCTTCAATGACAGAGCAATAGAGTATAAGGAGGCAGCAGCCACTGCTACCATCACTACACTGTTTGGCAATGGTGTTTCCAAATGTCCTTGGCTTGTAATAAAAAAAAAAAATCAGTTAAACATGCTCGGAAAGTAAATGAAACATTTATTTTCAGGTTGAATGAAATATTGTGTTTGACTTTTTTTTTTTTTTGGGCGGGTGGGAGAAGTTTTTTGTTTTGTATTTTTGCCCAGACAACAACAAATTTATTTTGGGTTCATTAGTTTCAGCTAATGAACCAAAAAAAATCAATTATTTACACAGGTTGAATAATAATAGTAATTGTATATATTGTGTCTGTATAAGGCACACTGTTAAGTGTATATGTCCCATAAATAATGGGGGGAAACATTGTGACCTTACAAAAATATATATCATTTTATTATTTAATCATAATTACTCTGGGTTGTGTGTTTTAGTTTAAATTTAAAATGATTCAGACTTCAGAATGTCCTTTGTCTGTTCCTCATCGATTGCTGTTAAACTAAATGTTTCTCATTCTGTAATCAATACTTCTTTACGAAAATAAACCCAGGCACTGACAACCAGCTATGCAGCATATTGCAGCTTTCCTGGTAGTGGATTTTGACAATATAAAAAACTACTACCCCCAATGAATTTAAAAAAGCTATACATTGGGTTTTGTGCTTATTGCAATTTTCACAAGCTGCTTACATCTGAGTAATTTTCCTGTAACAAAACTATTAAATTAGGCAACTGTTGAATCTTGAACTTAACGACAATAGTGATTAATATGCCTTTGTTCTTTATTACTGTTTCAAAATGTACTACTAATGTAGTATTTTTGAAGCTTTTCCAGTGATGAAGTTATAGATATATTTATATCAATGTGAAGCTGTATGATAGAGACAGTAACAACCAAGTTCTTCAGGAATTGAGTCTTGGAAATCAGGGGAGTAACATGTTATGTAGTGCTATATATCTTTAAAAATTAGACTTTTTTAATTTTGCGTGGTTGCTTTGCCATCAAAGTGAAGTAGACCTTTATCTGACACAGATGTATGCTACTGAGGCTCAAGGAGAGAGTTCCCTCCTTCATTCTAGCTTTTTTTTCTTAACTTTTAATGTTATTTCTTAATGTGATCTCTCCCAAAATCTATTCCCTTTAAAGCGCCAGAACAGCAGGATCTATAACTACAGCATAGACAGCAGAATGTGAGAATATAAACAAAATTACCAGTGGCCGATGCCTTCTCTCTCACCTTAATCCCTTTATTCCAAAAGGAAAAAGTTCTAAAGAACAACCTTCTGGCTCCTTAATATACATTGGGAAAACCTAGAACGTCCTAAACCATTTGAATGGTCAAAAAGTATTTTCCAGTATTGCCCTATTATGACCTGAGGACTTCTTGATGCTAACTGACAGAGTACATAGAGTGCATAATTGTCACAGGGATCCCCTGGATCTGGTATTTACATTCTAGCTCAACAAAAAGTGTCCTGTAAGGTTTCTGCTGAAAGTCTGTATCACACTGATCATCATAATCTTTGCAAAATGTATGTGTGAATAATATGTAAGGAGATATGTATACATATATATATTGGACATTGTGTTCATAATGTAAGGCGGCTCTTGGCTCCTTACTGAAACAGTGGTTTTTTTGGTTGGCCCTCTCCCAATTCCAGGAGAAAGAGGAAGCATTTAAGAGGAGTCAGGATCCTGGGACCCCTGAGCTGAGCCAGGGAGAGTGCAGCAGCCCAGAGGCAGAGAAGCCAGAGCAGCAGTCCAGAGCCAGGGAGCTGAGCAGCGGAGAGCAGCCATGCTGATGGTGAGCCAGGACTGAGCTTCAGTGGGGAGCCGCAGAACCAGAACCGGGATAGTGGAAGGTCTACCATGCCTCAAGTAAACTGGAGCTGAGAGCTGTAAGCAGCTTGAGAGAATAAGGTGGGGATCCTGGTCAAAGGGGGCCCAACAGAGGGAGACGTCACCAGACAAGGCTAGACTCGGAGGGAGAGATGCAAACCCAACAAGAGGGCCAATACTGGGGAGAAGGGACCCTCCATGTTGAGTCTGAGGGTGTGTAGCCACCACCAGAATAGGTATTTTACCCATGGCATCACCACTGCACATACAGGTCCTGGCAAGGAGGCCTGGGACGTGAGAGGAATAGTCTGAGTTCCGGAGACTGATGTTTATGGTATTCCCTGTGCCCACAGTGCAGGGTTCCATGATCTTTCAATCTTTTCAGTTTTTCCCTTATTTGTTTACAGTTGCTGTTTAATACATACTGTGCAGTTTAAAATTAATGTAGTGATCACTGGGTCAGGGAAGTGGACAGTGATGAGAGAGAGTACCATAGAGTGGGGAAACCCTAGACCCCATCCTGAGTGGCTCATAATGAGACTTGGGGCTGAGCTCCCCAGGGATCCTGCACCCAGCCTTATCAGAGTTATGAGGACTCTGCTGCATGGAAGAGAGAAAGAGGAGTCCTTGAGGTCAGGAAGGCATCCAGGTAGAGAGAGCTTGGGCACGGACTCAGATCCTTTCACGATCCCTTTCCAGCTGGATAGTACAGAAGCCAGGAAAATTCCCCTGCTTACACTAAAGGCAGGTCACCCAGACTTAGCATGCCTGAAGTCAGGTTCCACCAGACAGGATATGGGAGACATTTATCTCCCTGGCTACCCATTGTGTATTGTGTGTCTTACAATGGAAATCTATTTGCACGCTGAGTTAAATACTAATGAAGGAATTGCGGGAACTTCAGAAGGAAAAGTAACAGTGAGGGGGTTGAGGGGTAAACAAATTAGGGGGGTTGAGGGGAGACTTTTTTAGAGAGGAAAAACAAACAACTGGTTTAGTGTATCTAAGGGTGAAGAAAGACACTATGCCTTTCTTCAACTGGGGAGACAAACTGCCAGCAGGCTTGATCTCATGAAAAGGTCTCTACAGTCTTAGCTGAACAACACTGTGAGAAGGACTTTGGGGTACGCAGTACCTTATTAGACAAGAGGGCATACAGGTCTGTCTCATCTTACGCTGGGGTTACGTTCCACAGGCAGTGCGTAAAGCGAAAATCGCATATAGTCAAAATTACGTTGAGTGTAATGGCGGGCGGACTCACCCGCACTACAGAAACAGTATTTAAATTGTTATTTTTCTTTTTTTTGTTGTTTTTTCCGACTGTGTGAAGCTGAAATCGCGCATGTTAAATGTGCCTAAGATGGGACAGACCTGTATTGTGAGTTAAGTTTAGGCTCTAGAATGTGTTACAATTGTATTGTATATGTAAGCCTTTATTTCCAATAGTTCTGTTTGCTATCATCTGAATCTCTGCTCTTTGTTAACTAAACATACATTTGCTTTCTCTATAAACAAATCTAAGTGCTGGGTGTTAAGCAGAGCTGTGTTCTGAAGTGTAGGATCTGGTAATTCTATGAGTGTCCAGTAGATAGGGGCTGGACCCCACCAGGGGCGGCTCTAGCCATTTCGCTGCCCCAAGCACGGCGGCATGCCGCGGGGGGCTCTCCGCCGGTCCCGCGGCTCCGGTGGACCTCCCGCAGGTGTGCCTGCGGATGCTCCACCGAAGCAGTGGGAGCAGCGGACCCTCCACAGGCACGCCTGCGGGAGGTCCACCAGAGCCGCCTGCCGCCCTCCCGGCGACCGGCAGAGCGCCCCCCGCAGCATGCCGCCCCAAGCACGCACTTGGCGTGCTGGGGCCTGGAGCCGCCCCTGGACCCCACAGAGAGGTGATCAGAGCACTCAGGAGTTAGATTGAGCCTATTGCTAGCTAGGGTGACCAGACAGCAAATGTGAAAAATCGGGACAGAGGGTGGAGGGGGGTAATAGGAGTCTATATAAGAAAAAGACCCAAAAATCAGGACTGTCCCTATAAAATCGGGACATCTGGTCACCCTATTGCTAGCCTGCATGAGGGCCAGCGAACCCTGCACAAACTGAGAGGGGAGTGCTTGCATTGCCTTTGGCTGGGAGAATCAGGGAACTGACAGATAAGGCTCCCTCATGCTAAGAGCAGATGGTAGCAAGGTGCTTTACAACATTGGGTATCCCCAGGAAGTGTTACACCTACAAATGATTAATAAATCAGAACAAACGGTTTCAATTTTTTTGTTTTAAATTTGGATAAGCTTAAACATATCCCCCATCTTCTGTTTATTAGCAAACACCAAATACATTTGTTCAGTGACTAGTAGTTACAAACTCTAAGTTTTGCTCGCTTCTATGATGAATAGTAAGAGAGGAATGTAGAACTTTTATTATTACTGGTTGATATTTTAGTGACATTAGACCATAGATTGCATGGTTTATATTCTTACAAGATGGCATTATTTCAAACCAATTCAAGTAAATTTAAAGGGTTTTCTTGCTACAGTTACTATTTCTGTATAAAATAGCATACTAGCTCTCACTAGGCAGTAGCTCAAAATTGCCACCAAGTGGCAGGACAGCGACTTAATTTAGCTGTATTTATACAGAACGGGTATGATTTTAATTGTATCTCTGCAACAAAATAACTGCTGTTCTGAAGCTCCTTTTTCATTATAATTGTACAATTAATCTGTATTTAGAAATTTAGAAGGCTGTTACATATGCAGTATTGTATATACAGTTGAGCTTGTGGTGGCATTTGTTTTAAAATTGAATTTTTTTTTCAATAATTAAAAACAAACTTTCAGGGAAGAACTAGGCAATTAACACTTGTCTTCCTGTCTCTCTCTACAACTGTGGTATACAGCCAACACTCAGGTTGGTGGCAGGGGAGGAGGAGGGGTAAGGGGATAGCTCTTACTGCCAAATAGCCATTTAATTATGTGAAACAGGCAACCCAGCTCACATAAAATTGGAGTCACCACTGAAACCACTCAGTCTTCCAAAGACTAATAAACTGGAAGTTATTATGTGGACTTCTTTTACAATCTTTCTTGGAGACACTGCTCTAGACATAGTGGTAATATATAATCCACTATAGAAATATAAACCATTTACAGGTAGGCAATATGTAGACAGAACAAGACATCTGAATCCCTGGGTAGCCATCCTCTCATTTTCACTTACTGAACTTTCCAAAATCTGTCTAAATATTGCATTTTCAACACCGAATGAAGAGAAACAAATATATTTGTCAGCCCTTTCTCTTTATGGGAATATTTATTGTTCAGTATAGCTCAGAGCTAAGTTTTAAGTCTTGAATTGATCTTCAGTTTCTAGCATAATTAATTTTGCATTCTGAGCAGTACATTCTTTCCTTGATGGAGGAATTCCATTGGCGGAGGGTGGGGGGACTTCTTAGTGAACAAGAAAAGTCCCATATAGTCAGATCGTGGGATTTTTATCTGAAAACCATAAAGCTTTTCAAAAACGAATTTGAAAATGTAATTGAGCTTCTAATAGCTTCTACAGACAGTAATTAAAGCAATCTCATTTCCTTAAATTAAACATAATGAAATGTTTTTCAAGATCAAATAAAAACTTAGATATTAGGGCAGAGATAATTTGTATGAAAATCTATAATTCAAAAATTGTTCAGAATAAGGCTAAATCAATAGCAAAATGAGTAACTGTAATAAGTAATGCGTAAACCCTTTTTCCCTGCATCATGTTAGCTTTTATTTGCTGATGATTACTCTAATCGCTTCACCACACATTGTGATCGGGAGGTGACTTGTTTCACATTAAGACAGCTAAGCAAGCACAACAATTCCTTAAAACTAATCACTTACCCCCTTTTCAATTTAAAAAAGTGAGTTTTCATTTAACTAACATAACCTGTTTCAATGGCAGGTTTATGAATTCTGAATTGATGTGCAAAAATCCATTCAGTGTTAAAAAGTTTTTATTTCCCATTTGTCTGATTGTAGAGCATTTACAATGAGAACAAAGGGATTGCGACATACTGGCATTTAATCAACAACTCATGACTCGGTACAGCCCAGCAAATCACTATCTTAAGAGCCAAACTGTGATGTACCAGCACAGTGCCAATAACTTGGTGACTGAACCACTCCTTGGGCTGACAAATTTTATTGGGTGACTGTAGCAGGGTGGTTACCCCGCTCCTGCCCTGAAGGGCTTAAAACAGCCCTGGGGGAAGGTTGTGGCTGGGAGCTGCTAAGCTGGGCTGATTGGGAAGTGGCTGCAGCTGGGCCATGCCCCAGTCAGGCCACAGCTGGCCTGTATAAAGAGGCTGGGAGCCAGGAGCTCAACAGTCTCCCTCTGCCTGTAGAGGGAGAAGGGCCTGGCTGCAGGGAGCTAGAGACAGGGTACCTGAGTGGCACAGGGCTGGGGAAAGGCAGAAGAGCTGGGGAGCTCCAGCCTGGAAAGCCCCAGGCTGTGGCCTAGCATAAGGCCAACAGGTACTGGGGGTTGCAGAGGGCAGCCCAGAGGTAGGCAAATGCAGCAGGTCCAAACCCACCCTTGCCTATGATGAATAGGCTGATACTGCAGTCTGCCCCAGGGCGTGGGGGCTAGACGATGACTGGCAGTAGCCTTATACTGAGGCAAGGTGGGGATAATGAGTGAGGGTTCTCCGGGAAGGGGAGACCCTAAGACTGCCAGAGGGCAGCACCCCAGACAACAGGGCACCGGGTCCGGGAAAGATACGGGAGCCAGAGGACAGGCGGATCACTGGCCTGCAGAGGACGCCCAGAGCTGGAACAAGCTAATTCCCAGAAGTCACCAGCAGGAGGCGCTGCAGGGGTGAGTCCACTCCTCTACAGTGACACAGAATTCTTCCATACCTCAAGGAATGTTTTATACCAGATCTGCAACTCAAACACTAAGATTTTCCGAAAGGGATGGTTTGACCAAGATGGAGCATTGATGTGTTTAATTTACCACTTGCTGGGTAATAACATAAAAGGACTCTGTTTCTAGTGTCATCAGCTACATGCCTAGGAGTCCTTCTAGTTTCTGCTAACACTGGAACATCTCTGGTACCGGGCTGATGCCCACAAAAAAAGTAATTGTGGCAGAGATACTTTTCCCTTCACTGATAGTAATGCAGCAATCCACAAAACTCTAACATCTGCTGTATTCCTCTTGGTCCAGACATTTACGCCATGCTCAACACCATAGTTAGCATCCAAGTACAGCAAACCTAACCTCTTGTTCATAGCGAATCTGATGTGTCCAAGGGGTCAGCTGAGGAATTACATGATCTCTGGACTTTTTGAGATAGGTGAACCATTTGGAACATAAATTGTCTGGAATAATCCACCATGAACAAGGATTGAAAAGTAAAAGGACTCTTCCATCCACGAATGTTGGAATACATTCTTTGGCAAGTGAGCCAATGCTGGTAGCAAAGGAATGAATCAAACTTAAGACGTTTCTTCGCTGCTGCCTCCTTTTCTCACCCAATTTTTGAGAGTTTCACTGTGCTGCTCAGGAACACTATTATGTAGCAGCTGCAGCAGCAGAAACTAAGTCTTCCCTTCTGGAGATGGAGAGATCCCAGCCATGTCCGCTACCCCTATTGCTGCACACAATGCCCCTGAGAAGCCCAGTAAAGCTTGTAAGAATCTGGCTGGTATCATTGCTGCTCAGAGCAGTAGATGCTAACAATTAAAGTGATTTTTTTTATTTATTTTTTTTTTACAGTTTCACTCTGCTTCTGAAGAGGGAAGCAGTGTACAGAACGAAGGGATGATGAGATCTAGGGAGTAATGTAGTCTCACCTGCTCTTTTTCCAGCACCCAATATAGGATGGAGGGCAAGAGGGGTGGGCTCTCCTTGCAAACAGCAATCAAGGCCAGACATGGAGCTAGATATTGTTTGGACACTATCCAAGCATGAGTGGAGGGTTGGTCCTGAAATTCTCTAATTGGTGTATCTTCACATTGAGATCTATGTGATAGGCACAGATGGATTCAAATTGATTTAACATATCTCACTTCTGCACAGAGATCCACATAGAATTTAGCCCAGGGTGGGCAAACTATAATCTGGCCCTTGAGCTCCCGCTGGAGAGCGGGGTCTGGGGCTTACCCTGCTCCAGCACTCCAGCCAGGGAGCAGGGTCGGGGGTTCTTCTCTGCACACCACCCCTGCCCAAAGTACCTCCCCCACAGCTCCTATTGGCCAGGAAGTGCAGGCAATGGGAGCTGCAGGGGCAGAGCCTGTGGACGGGGTGGCGCACAGCAGAGCCACCTGGCCGTGCCTCCGCATAGGAGCCGGAGAGGCAGATGTGCTGCTGCTTCCGATAGCTGATTGAGGTAAGTGCCACCTAGAGCCTGCACCCCGAGCCACCCCACACACACACTCCAACCCCCTCCTGCCCTCCGAACCCCTCGGTCCCAGCCTGGAGTACCCTCCTACAACCCAAACCCCTCCTTCCCAGCCCTCACCCCATCCCACACTCCAACCTCAATTTTGTGAGCATTCATGGCCCACCATACAATTTCTATACCCAGATGTGGCCCTCAGGCCAAAAGGTTTGCCCACCCCTGACTTTGCCTTTAATGGAGCAAGAGAGGAATAAATATCTGCTGTAAGTCTGGGTAGAACTTTAGTCAATATAAGAAAAACTGTAGGAAATAAACATGGTCAAGCAAAGAGTTGCAGTGAAGAGCAAAAGAAAAAACTTTAAAAATGCTAATTTATTTCACGCGCATGATCTATTTACTTTCATTAGATATGCATTTGGCAGCAAATTTTACAGGTCATCGGATATCAGGGGAATTCCTGCGAGTAGATTATTGCTTGTTCCAGATTATATAAAAATAGCTCTTACTTTTCATATTATAGTAAAACCTCCAGGCCCTCAGAAAAACTGAGGCCCCACTGTGTTAAGTCTTGCTACTCTAGTATAGCAAGATATCTGCCTGGGAAGAGACAGCAGTACTCATTGTGGTTACTCAACTGTTTATATCACCTCAGTTACACAGCATTATACATGCAGTCTTCACTAGTACAATTCTGCCCTGAACTTAATATATAATTATCTCAGCCCACAGCTCAGAGTGCAAACTGTATCCAACTCTGACTGACAAATATTTTTATTCAAAACGTAATGTATGAGCACTAAATCCAATGGTGTTTACATTCATGCTGCTTGGATAAACTAAACCTGTAAGACTAAGCTCAGAGCAGCCCATCTGGCATAAAAATGTTATCAGAAGGAAAGACAGGGGGGAAAAGATTCCTCAAGCTGCTGTACAATGATTCGTATCACAGCCAGTATTCTTCTCTCATGCAAGATATATTTTCAAAATGTGAATTTAAGAGGCAGAGAGTTTCCAGAACTTTATAGCATTGTCTTGAGAGTTATTCTCCTAGCAATGAATGATACCATTCAAAAATAAGCCCACTAGCCATGGCAGCACAATTCTGAAGTGTGGAAATTATTCAGATTGATTTTAGGTAGGCTGACTGTCTTCACATTGGTACCTTCCATATAACTCATTACAGCAAAACAGTATTTCTTAGTGTGCTTGCAGTACAGGCATGAAATGTGGAGGAAGGACAGGAGGAAGAAACCACATTTTTTTTGTAGATATTTAGGGCTTTTTTTCTGATTTCTGATCCTTTGATGCCTATCACCCTAAAGTGGAATTTCATCTAACTTCTGCAATGGGATAAATACCACCTTCCAAAAGGTCCTTTAGGACAGATATGTCTGTCCAGTGCACCTGTTCTCACAAGGCATTAGAAGAAGGAGGATGGTTTGGAAAAAAGAGTGGAGTGGGAAGGGAGGAAGAACAATTACAAACCTTTCCATGACAGATGTTCTTCGAGATGTGCTGCTCATGTCCATTCCACGTTAGGTGCGCGTGCACCATCTCTGGAGATTTTTCCTCGGTAGGATTAATTGGGCCAGCTCTAGCGCTCTCTGGTGCCACGTGCAGGGCCGGCTTCAAGTTTTTTGCCGCCCCAAGCAAAATAAAATTTCCCGCAGCCCCCCCCCGGCCCCAGCCCAACTCCACCACTTCCCCGCCCCATTCCAACCCCTTCCCCAAATCCCTGGCCCCACCCCAGGCACGTCACATTTCCTCTCCTACCCCTCCCTCCCAGGTTTTCCTGGGAGGTAGTGGGGAGAAGCAGAGCGGCGGCGCACTCGAGGGAGGAGGCGGAAGTGAGCTGGGGAGAGCAGTTCCTCTGCACCGGCCCCCAGGGTTACTTCCTGCGGCCCTCCCTGTGCCCCCCACTGCTGCAGCTCACCTCCATTCAGGGCTGGCTCCCAGCTTTTTGCACCTCAAGAAAAAAAAAAAAAGGAGCCAGAGTGTTGCCCCTTGGAAAGTGCCACCCCAAGCACATGCTTGGAGCGCTGGTGCCTAGAGCCGGCCCTGGCGACGTTAGCCTCTCTCAGACATTTCAGACAACTGGAGTGTGGGTCACTCACTGGCATAGGCTTGCTGCAAGAGTCACAAGATTTGAAGCCCAAGGACCAGGGCATGCTCAGACCCAAGGGTGAAAGGAGCCCCTCTACGCTAAGAGAGGGGGATTGACTAACTATTTACACTACTGCTAACTATGACTAATAAAACTAAGTTGAATAGAAAACCACTGAATAATGCTTTGCTGAAGCAAGAGGAGATGTTTGAGCGCCTGTCAAGGGCAGTAAGAAAGAACTGAGAGGGTGGCAGTGCCCCTTATACCAGTGCATAAGCACGCAGCACAAGAGGGTGCTAGAGACAGCCCAATGGACACCACTGAGGGAAAAATCTCCGGCAACAGTACATGGACCTAACGTGGAATGGACATGAGCAAGCACTCAAACAAGTAGGGAGGGAGACAGGGATAGCTCAGTGGTTTGAGCATTGGCCTGCTAAACCCAGGGTTGTGAGTTCAATCCTTAAGGGGACCACTTAGGGATCTGGGGCAAAAATCAGTACTTGGTCCTGCTAGTGAACGCAGGGGGCTGGACTCAATGACCTTTCAAGGTCCCTTCCAGTTCTAGGAGATTGGTATATCTCCAGTTATTATTATTAAGATACATTTAGCTTGACTGAGCCTCTGGGAGCTACCACAACATGAATATTAAATGCAGTGTAGGCTGCTGGCCTGTCCCCTCCAACCCAGGAAGGACTACCACCATGCCCAAGTCTTTTTCAGGTCCCTCCCTCAGGCCACTGTTTATTAATTCAAAAACCAAGTAAGACAAAACAAACCTATTCCCCTGACCAACATAGGCTGAAGAGGCCCAGAACCCTTGGCCTCCCTCAGGGCCAGTCACAGGAGCCAGCTTTCCTTCCACTGCTCCCCCTCCAACTGAGCTTTCCCAGCCCTTTATAGGAATTACCCGATCCCTTTCCCAACTAGGTCTGATAATCCAGTAGGGCTGGCAGGCACCAGATCCTCTGAACCTTTAAGGGGCAGATCACTCTATTACAGACACTACCTGGAATAAACAGTACACATGAGCCTCCTCAAGGTGCATCATGCAAGACAGTGTATCCCCCTCTAAGTATGCACACAGTATTTTCACCTCATGTTCTCTGACGTATGCAACGAATGAACATGTTCTCCTACCATGATGGCATAAAGTGAATGGTTTTGCCATAACCAGTTAGCATATCTCTTAGCTCAAATAACTGTATTTGGGCTGAACCGTTGTAGGGTAAAATGCAAGAGAGCTCCAAAAGGAGCACCTCCCTTAAAATTGCTTCATTATCTTGTCTCAGCTGCAGCTTACAGGTCATATATAGGCCAATACTGCAGGCATGCCTGGCTGCAGGTACAAGATACTTTATATAAAACAAAACAGTTCCATGTCCTAGACAATCCTAAGATTATTTCCTCATTCCATTTGCACTCAGTACAAACACAAGTAACCCTTATATGATGTTGATTATATAAATGAGGTTGTAGTTGGTACAGATACCTTTATTTTTGGGATCTGTACAGGTGAGACAGGAGCTGGCAAGACGTTGTGTGTGGCATGCACATAATGGGAACGACAGCAGGAATATTATAAGGATTATAGTTGATTTAATAGGATGGACTTGTAGAACTTTGCATCATTCTGACAAGGAGATTGATGAATAGAGATTCTTACAAAGTAAAAGCAGCATATGTTTGCTGCCCTGATGCCACACAGAAATAAATGTGATGCAATTTTTGGATTTATTTCCTTTTAATATAAACACATGCAAATCCTGCCAATAGAGACACTATCAAGCAGAGAACTGAGCTATAACGCTCTGCAAGCATCAAGTGGTTCTGAGGTTATTGTGCCAATCACAAGAAAAAACCTAGACTGATTAGCAATGTTATCAGAGCCTAAAGGTTGTGAGGTAGTCTAATGTCACAGATTTCGCATTTACATTTCTATGCATCATACTCAGCTGATATATCAAACAATAGCTTGTTACCAGCCACCTCTTCACATAGCCTTTTACCAGGTTCTTTATGGTACTGCTCATGAACATGTCAGTTTATTAAATTTTTCCTGTGTTCATTTGTAGAGTCCTTTTATGCTTAGAAAAGTAATTGTAAAAAATGGCACCATATTTACTCAACTGCTCCATTTATGGATTCAACACTCCTATCTACTTAATTTTCTGAAAAAAACACTTTTTACATTTTTTTCACTTCTGTGAGCACTGCAGAGCCTTCACAGCTATGGACAATGAGGAAATGTGAAAGATTATTTTCTTGTTCCATCTTCAACAAGATTTTTTTAAAGAGTTCCTATTGCAGAATCTTTACTATTGCTGAAGATGCATGCATCAGAAAGAATAGAGCTTGACTTTCAGATAGAGGCTGAGTTTGCAGGTCTGGTATGTGGGAGAAAAGGACATCTTTTTATTTGTAATCTGGGCAAACTGGGTATGGTAATTAAGAGACAATATAACTGCAGTGACATGATGCCATTTTTCAGAATCACTTTCCTTCCACTGCTCCCCCTCCAACTGAGCTTTCCCAGCCCTTTTCAGAGCATAATTACACTTGAAGTTCCACCCATACTTTCAACATTTCCTGGGCCAAATTATGTTCCAAGTTATACTTTTGCTATCTCATTAGCCCACAGTTCTCTACTCCTCCAGGCCCACCTCCTGTTTCCTTGGGAGATGAAATAGCAGCAGGAGTTTAACTAAAAAATTTGTTCAAACAGTCCCTTTTCTTTGTTAGAGGAGCTGAGCTAGATTCACTGTTGTGATAGAATTCCTACACAGATAGGAGACTTCTATCCCTTAATTCTTGTTTTGCCATTTCCATCTCTATTGATTGCCATATATTACGCATTTTGTTTAATCATATCAAATGACCATTTCTTCTGATCCATTACTTAGTCTTACACAAATCTGTAGATATTGACTTGATGCAGAGCAAGATAACTATTTTGATATTTATTTCAGCTTAAGAGTCAGTTAAGAGCATTTTAACCATGCACAAATTTTTAAGTGTGAAATTGCTTTGTACAGTGTCCCAGCTGCATCACTTTTAAGAGGTGTTTTCTTAAACACCTGCAGCAGGTTTTACAGCTTTGTCATTTAGAAATGGTACTACAGCTACTTGCTTGAACCGTTTGTTACTGTTGCTGCAAAATAAATGAGATCACCACTGAATTACCAATTAACTTTACCAGCCTCATAATTCTTGCATAGTAGTATCCTCAACATGGATGGCCTAGTGATTAAAACACAGGAATGGGTTTCAGGAGATCTGGGTTTAATTACTGGCTCTGCCACAGATTTCCTGTATAACCTTAGGTAAGTCATTTCTCTGGGCCTCAGTCCTCCATCCAACAGACAGAGTAGAATAATAATACGCCCATACTGCATCTGTCTTTATTTGGATTGTAAGCTCTCTGGGGCAGAGAATATCTCTTACTGTGTGTCTGTACGATGAAAAATCAAGGACCAAAGAGTATGCTCATTTGCAGTCTTCTAATATGTGCACTGGGGCTAAGAAAACTCTGCTTTCTTGCTGTATTGGCCTCTGGACTGCACCTCCTCCCTTATCTCAGGAGACTATGATATAGTTATGTTTTTTTCTGGAGGCTCACTTTTGCTAAGTTTTTTCTGTACCTTTTGAAGAGCCAGACTGCACCCAAATAGTAGGTATTATCCAAAAAAATTGTCATACAGCAAGAGCTTTATTCCCCCTCCTACAAATTACTTAATGTGAACACTTCTTTTTCTTGTAGTCTAATATGTTACATCCAGTAGGTGAAAGGAATTAATTTAAAATACCTGCAAGATTCAAGATCTAGTTTTAGTGTCAGAGATTCTTCAGCTTTTGAGTTAAGACATGTATTTTCCCCCCTTATGAAATCTCTGGCAGTAAACTGCACATATTTTCCTTTTTGCAGTGATTTATCATCAAAAGCATAAGGCAACCTTACATAACACTACATTTCCAGACACAATCACACAATCAGGTCCCGCTCTCATTGTGAAGTCAAGAACAAAGTTGCTTAAATGGGAAACTAGGCCAGTCACTGGTCCATGGCTGAGGTTAATAGGTGCCAAACTTAGAATGCTCCCAAAGGGGGATAACTTCTCTCTTACCTTGAGGAATAGCTTCTAAATAGGTAGGATCACACTGGAATGCTACTCTCAAACTCAGAGTATAAACAGCATCACAAACCTGTTCTTATGAAGGCTATGCATATTGAGTCATATCCACTCTCCAACGCCCAACCTGTAACTGAGCTACAACCATCTAAATTACAGTAGCACCTAATGGCCTCAAATTAGATTTATTTCAGTTGTTCTAGGCACTGTATGAAAACCTAGTAAGAGACAGTCCCTGCCCCAGAAAGCTTATAGTCTAAACAGACAAGACATACAAATGGTGGGAGAAAGGGAGCATCATTACCCCCAGTTTACAAAGGGGGGAGCTGAGACATGAAGATTAAATGACTTGCCAAGATCTCTCAGGAAATCTGTGGCAGAGCTGAAAGTTGAACCCAGAACTCCTGAATGAGATGCGAACAAGCAACAAACTGGGAAGAAGGGAGTGGGAGGAATCTTCTCCTCAGGCTGCGGACTTTCTTCCCAACCCTGCCAAATGCTCAGCATCCCCACCTCACGTGACAGCATGCAAAGGGACAATCATGCAGGATGTGTGCTCCCACCGAGTGGTGTTCCCAAGCCCTCTCTGCCCCAAAGGGGTGGTGGGAATATACCCCATTGTGACTTTTTGATAACAAGAGTACTAAAAAAACCACTATTTAAAAAACATTTTTGGTAGATGTCTAACCATGTTAAGACATATACCATTATATTGTATACACAAAGCATTGCTTGTTGCTATGGTTTGGAATGAGGGAGGAAGTCACTGTGGTGGCAGATTACAGCCGGGTAAGGCACTGGGAATTAGACGTATGTATCATGTAATATGGTACTTTACTTTTTATTAAAGTTCAGAAGAATTACAAAAGCACAGTGCATCATGCCAAGCGATATGGAAATATTACAATTCAAACATCAGAGAGACATTCCCACAGTCTAGACATAGTCAATCTCATCCCACAGGGCATACCAGAATGCCTCTGTCCCAATTCCAGACTTGGAAACTATGTGATGAAATCTTCATTGTAACATATTCAGTGGAATACCAAAGGGTGCATTATTACAATTACTGGAGAAGCTAAGATTTAATGGGCCATGGAGCATGAACTACCCTCTCACAGTACAGAGAGCTGCAGAGCTGAGCCCTGGACAGGGCAGTGTGATAAAGCTTTTATTTCCACTGTTTGTGCTTCACTTGTTCTTGGGTAAACACAGACTTTGAGTTAATCTGGCACCTTTCAACAGTGCTCCATTCATTTAAAGATATAGATTTGCATTTGTTCATTTAATTGAACCAACAAGGTGTGCCAATGCCAAGACTACATAATTTTCTTGCTCTAACCTTTGTTCTTCCACACCCCACTCCCTCCGTACTGTTCAATATCTTCTCTTTTTGCGTCACATTTATAAGACTAAAGGTTACCTCTTTGGGATAGTGAGCACGTCTCTTAGGTTTGCAAAGCACATATTAAATAAATAGCCCGAAGAACAAGGTCAGTTCACCTTTAGTTGACAGGCATGGAAAGATCCCTATACTGGAGCAAATCCTGCTCACCTAACTTGACTTCAATTGGACCTATTGCTTCAGTTAGTAGAGCAGGTTTTATCCCATTGTCCCCTCCTCTGTATTGTTCTTGTCATGCATTACATGATGAATCAGTAACCAATTCAACTCACTATGAAGTGGTACTGATAAGAAACCACAAACTATGACAAGTGTTAGTACATATATTATTGTGATAATCAAAAGGTCATGTATTCGCTGAGATAAAAGGCTACCAGGACATTAAGGGCCAGATCTTCAGCTGATGTAAATAAGGGTATCTTCACAGATTTACAGAGCTTTAACTCAGCAGAGCTACACAGACTTACACCAGCATCTATTTAGCTCAAAGGGTATGTCAAGGCTAAAAACCAATAAATTAACAGTACCTGTAAAAAGGTTTGTTTTAAAATAAATAAAATGAATGAACCCTTAGCTAAGAATATAAATTTAACTGATTTTCTGTGTTCTCAGCATTAAAACAGTAAACACATTATTTTGTTTAAAGCATTGCTTCTGTATTAATATAAATGCCACAGAAATATTCTGGCAATTAACCAAGAGAACAAACTGGTTAATTTATCATACTAAAAGTATAAGAATTTTCCTAGAAGATCTAAAAAAAAAAAAAAATTATTCCAAATATGCCATAGCAATTTCACTATTTATCAGTAGATTTCGCTTTATATTTTGCATCAAATTCAAATTGTTATGCAACTTATACTTTTTTTTAAAGAATTTAAAGAAATCTTCTGATTAATCAAGTTCCATTAGCAGCACAGTACCCTGGTATTCTAACAAAACATGCTTATGCATTTACTTTCTCCTTAGATTTCAAAATAGTGGCTATTTTCAGGTCATCCTTTGTAAAAATATTAACCCAATAATGCTGATGTGCCCATTGCCAATCCATCCCGTTGCCTGAGGGAGCTCAGGATTGCAGAGCTTAACCTTTAAAATATTAAAGTGGCCACAGTTCACTGTTATTAGTGTGTATTAGCCAGTGAGGTATTTCCTAGAGCAGCATACATCTGTTTCTAGCCATAAAAGGGGATTTGCTCCATGCTAAAGGCAGCTTCTACTCGGATATTAAACATACCCAATGGATAGTGTGAGACTTCCTGCACTTTTGCTGCACTGCCTGGATTGGCTCCTGCATGGGTTATCTAATGTATAAATGCCAGTTTCCACCCAAGGGCAATTTACTTTACACACTGTACTTTTACAAATTGACTGTTTTCCATTCAGGCCTTATAATAAATGAGCTTTTATACCAAAGCTTGTTTTTCCTTTTTCAGTACTATATTTTGAATAATCCTATTGCCTATCACCTCTGTTTCCCTAACCAAGACTTAAAATGAGAATAGTGTATTATGCTTTACAATTGTGAATGCTGAAAACAGATCTTTAAATATTGGGGGTTTGATCTACTAACAATAGAAGACCAAATCTAAGTCCAAATCTGAAATCAAATGGGACTAGGATTTTGACAGTGTTTTGAACTAAAATGTCACCAATATTCCACCTTGAATATGCTGAAGAAGGTTTGTAGATTAACTGAGCTTGGGTTATGGATCTTATTTTAAATGAATATAGCTCCCTCTTCTGGTTGAAAGCCAGAATCAGTAACTGTAGGAACTGAAAAACATATCAGGGATATTTTCCTTCCGTATGTGCTCACGTAATTCCTATTACACTTTAAACAATAATAGAATGAAAGTCAATTAATTTATAATCAGCGTGTTCCTCACATTCTTATAGAAAAATTTGATGAGTAAACCAAATTCTGAAATTAATTAACTAGGAAAAATTAAAATTGGCTTTGAAGAGCAGAAGAACTCAGAGACTACACAACTATCAAGCGTCCAATAGGTTAGTGTCAGGAAAACTCAGTAAACTGTGGCTATTTTATTTTCTGTTGTTGCTGTTGTTAAATGAGTGCTGAAATGCCATAAACATTGTTTTTAAATTATGAAGAATATTCTTCTTAAGAAACTACCCGTAATAACAAAATGTCTGTACATCTGTATATTTGGAGCAAATAAAAAGGAACACATTTAACATGAAGAATTAAGGGGCCAAATCCTTCTCTCAGTAAACATATTTGAAACCCCACTAACAACAATAAGGTTGCAAAGTTGTAAATAAGGACATTTGGCCCACTGAAGGATAGAATTTAATGAGGTCCAGGTGCATTAGGCTAAACTTCTAAAGAAATTGGTCAGTTATTCTCACTGATAATGACTATCATTAAAGTCACTGAGTTTATACATGCATGGGGACTATGTGAGGTAGCTCTAATGAGGAGGTAGGAAGTAGTGTAAATAGACCATCTAACAGAGAAAAAAGAGCAAGATGGATGGATGAGCAGGCTTCATCTTGTTTTTAGGGTGTTTAATGTTCAAAGAGATACATTTAAACATGCAGCTATTCCATGACAAAATACAACATGCTGAAACCTGAAAGAATCTAATATTTAAACGAAAAGTGAATATAACTCAATTTCAAGTCAGGGAACTTCAACGGAAATAGTGAGTCTGCCTCATTATGTGCTACTTTTTAATTAAAGCACAGATAGCTGGGTTACTGGATGCAAGGACATAAATGTTGGGATTGCAAAAAATTTAGCCTCTTTTAGCTCATCTTTTAACACTTCATTTACTGCTAAACAACATCTAGTTTTGAATGACCTCAATGCTTCTGCATCAACAGACTTTCCAGTTGCTCAAGGCTATTGCACAGATTTATCACTTCTTTGATAGAAAAGTGTTTCCAAGCTGGAGGCAGCACATTATGCTGCCATGTGTAAGACCCAAGTTCAAGAGCAAACTCAGGACTCCCACTCCTTGGTAAGGACCAGGGAAATTGCAGATGTCACATGCCGGCTATCTGGAAATGCTGACCATGCAGGTTTTAGAAGCATTACCTGCTAGTTGATTAATGGAGCAGCATTAATATCAGCCTTGGTGAAGGCTACATATTCAGTTCCCTAGCTGGAGACAGAGTGCCAGAATAGTGATAACAGCTGGAGAGAGGTACAGGCAGCCAGGAGAGGAAGGAGGAGTAGTAAAAACAGGAGCCTCCATAATGATGGAATGAGTTTAAGTCCACACTATAATGTCTTCGAGCGATAAGTCTCTCTCTATAGATAGGGAACAAGAAATGTTGAATTTAAAAAAAATGTTTACAAGGAACCTTTTCTGGAATTTACTTTAATTTCCATTTTTATTCCCTACTACTGTTATTGGTCCTGAATGAATCTAAAAAAAGTATACAGCGTTATCTGTTTTGTTTTGAGTTTTCAGATGAACACCAAGTTTGAACACAGATCTGAGCGAGGGGGGACGCAACCAACCACACCCTCTCCCTGAAATTTGAGGAAGTTCAAACCATGGAGACATCCCACTGATTTCAGTAGGCTTTGGATCATAACTGCTCTCTGTACTTCAGCTCTTCTGCCTCCAGATGGAACAGACAAGTTCAGAGTGACATGAAGATGACAAAGATTTCACAGAAAGAGTTAGTCAAACTTTTTCAAACCTGAATAAATAAATAAAAGATTTGGTTTGAGTTTTATGTAAAGATCCAGTTTGTTTTATATTTTATCCTTCTTCTCTCATCCATGATTATTGTGTATACACAAAGAACTAATGCAAGGAAGTTGTAACAAAAATGATAAAATACAACTCAGTTTATGGTAACAACTGAATTGTTTTCTGGTAGTTCACTCTTCCCCCCCTTTTTTTTTAAACTTACAGTGTCTACTAGTTTATGCTAAAAATTCATTGTAAAGAACTAATAGTGTGGATCACTTAAAAACTCATTAATATAACTTGTTTTCCCATTATCAGCAGCATCTGAGCCTGTTGAAAATCTTAACCAGGGCTTTAATTTCTCCACAGAGGGCTTTAAATTAATTAGTGGTTTACATGCTAACAAAGAATCTGATACATTCATAAATCAATCTAATGCAGGAGGATTACAGAAGGGTGGAAACCTATTCAGTGGGGACCTCATATTCAGTTAACATGGTGTGTTTCTAACAAAAGGGTGCAGGTGTGAAATAGATGGATACAAGGAAGAAGACATGATAATCACTTTGCATTACTTAAATCCACAGCAGGAAACATGGTAAATCAGAGCCTAAGGCCCACCCTAAGTGAGGCCCATGTAGACATGTAGACATAAAAGACAATATTGTACCATAAATTGATTGAGTACTAGGATTTATTCTGTGTGGGTTACTGGTCAATGAACTAAAGAAAAGTTGGTTAGAATTATAGTACTTAGATGCAGGAAACTAATAAAAATGACTAGTAAACAAATGTATTACAGTGCACATATATACAAACAGACACAAAAGTGTTTGAAGTTTTACTTGTCTTTGAATATGAATGTGAGTCAGACTGTGGTGCATTTTGTATAGTTTTAGTACACTCTAGGTTTTCAATTCCAAAACAACTGTTTTACAATTAGAACATTGCTGCAGTGACACACACAGATGAGAAGGCATTTTCATTGTAAGTCCCTGATTCAGGCACTCAGTGTTCAAGAAATTTAGTCTTGTGCGGAGCCCAAAGAGATGTTTTCTTATTTTTGGTGTTTGATGAAAGTTTGGTAAAATATTATTTGGTTATTTTTAAGTTACATGAGTCTGAGGAAACAACTTCTTTGATTATTTCAGATGTTTCCATATATTTCTGTGTTTTGGAATAAACTCTTACTTGGATTATCTTTAAAGCTCCTAAATTTGAAAATAAAAATTCTGCCATCACAGATACTCTGCTACCCCGATATAACACAACCCAATATAACACAAATTGGGATTTAACACAGTAAAGCAGTGCTCCGGTGGATCAAAGCAAGTTCGATATAACACAGTTTCACCTATAACGCGGTAAGATTTTTTGGCTCCGGAGGACAGCATTATATCGGGGTAGAGGTGTATTTACACATTTCTCATTGGCTTCAATAAGAGATGCACATATTTGAGGGTATAATGTAGCTTTTAGTCTTTAGTGAAGGAAAATGCCTTTGACATCTTAATTTTTTTTTAAAACTCAAGACTGTAAATGTGCATGGTTAAGAATTATGCAGTAAGGGCTAAAGTGAAGCCTGGATATATATTCATGGTTTCAATTTCTAGATACATTTGTAGGGCCTTTTCTAGAGGATCTCTGGACATTCAGACAACTTTCCAGAGCTCTGCCTGGATTTCTCTGCCCTGTGCTAACTGGCTGTTTGTTTTAACTCTCTTACTTCCCCTCCCTCATTCTTTTCACCTTAGCTTCACACCACACCTGCCCCACTTCTCCCTTGCCTAGTCCTCCTCACTCCCTTCCCTTCCTTTTAGTTTATCCCCTCTTAAGTAAATCCACCCACCTCAAACAAACCAAGACATGGAATGAATGTTTGCTACCATCAAGTAGTTCACTCTGCTTCTGTGTTCCACCCTTTCCCCTACCCTAACCTGCATCTGTCTTGTCTGTTTAGATTGTAAGCTCTTCTAGGCTGGGACCATCTACTGTTTGTACAGTGCTTAGCACAATGGGGCCTCCTTTCTTGGTTGTCCCTGAGGCATTATTGTAATAAACATAATTAAGAATAAAGTCTCTGTGCAATTTGACAGTTCTACAAATCAGAAATTATTTGTGAAGATGGTCCAGTAAAAAAACTGTGAACAATAAATAAATCTAAGCAAATCAAACTGTTTACAGATAGGGTTAGCCTATTTTTCCATTTCATATTATCAAATAATGTATTTCCTATATTCACTGAACTCTAGTTGTGACACACCAGTTTTTATAACATTCCTGTTTTAAAATGTGTTATATCAGTAAAATGTATTTTTTGGAAGAGATGACTTGTTTGAGGGAAAAAAAATCTTCATTTTAATCCTTTCACCTCAGCATTTCCTGGTATATCTACTGCCAGGAATAAATTGAACACTGAGATAGTGTAACTCTGGGAGCCAAGGACTTACAAAAAATGCATTTCCTTTGTGGGTCTGATAGCTTGGTATCATATACTGTTTCCTCCTGATCTCGTCTCTCTCAAAAAGATGGGATACCTCACCATGAGTGGCACACAACATTCTCTCCTCGTAAAGATGCATTTCATTATTGCTTACCACGTGTTATTTATACAGATGTGTATAACTCATATTTAGAGCAAAGATATCACAGCTCAAATAGGATCTAAAACACATGCTTAATGTTTACTTTTAATTACTGCTCTGTCTGAATAATCCCCACTGCAGCGATTCCTGTAATGGTGGGTGGACAAGATAGCGCAACAGGTCTTTCCTGTCTATAATTCCTTGGGCTATACATAGAAGACAACAGCTGGTAATAAGTTATGGCTGAAATTAACTAGCATTCCCCGTGTATGGAAGAAAAGCCTAAATAGTGTAGATTTTTCTACCTGACGTAGGAGAAACATGCTCTGGAATCACATGTACTCAAAAAGT
The DNA here is from genome assembly GCF_016161935.1 of Mauremys reevesii. Classification (NCBI taxonomy): domain Eukaryota; kingdom Metazoa; phylum Chordata; order Testudines; family Geoemydidae; genus Mauremys; species Mauremys reevesii. Next base: position 60,622,026 of record NC_052633.1, on the reverse strand, counting down.
AGGTATGTCTAGAAGGTTAATAATACTTAAAGAGCCTCGAATTATCCCACAAGAAGTACTTCACATTTAAGATACTGCGTTAGTTCTATGCCTACAAGGAAAGCTAGTTTATAAAATTAAAGGAAACATTTCAATCAAGGTAACAGCACTTTGTACTTCTGTAAAATTATTTATACTGAAAACTAATACACCTGAGGCCTGAAGTCAGTGGGAGTTTTGTCTGAGTTACAGACTCTTAGATTATGATTTAACACTGGAAAGTATTTTGTTTCCTCAGCTTGTATATGAGCCCTGCTCCAATACATACAGTAGAGTCATACTTTATAATGCCAGAAGGGACCATTGTGACCATCTAGTCTGACTGTCTGCATAACACAGACAGGACACTGGAATTCCATGAATTAATTGCTGTTTGGATGTTTTTTCCTAAACGATATGCTCTAGCCCAATCTTGATCTACAAATTGCCAGTGATGGAGAATCTATCACAACAATTTGGTAATTTTTTTCAATGGTTAATTGCAGTGTCAGTTACACTGTTAAAAATTTGCTCCTTGTTTCCAATTAGAATTTGTCTAGCTTCAGCTTCCATTAAAACCATAGCTTCAGAATCAAACTCATTTTTATCTGCATGCTGCCAAATATGGCTTCCAAACCTCTCTCATTTTATTATACCAGTCATTAAATGTGGCTTATTTATATATATAATATATATAGATATAGATATATTTAAAAGGGAACTGTTGAAATTTTAAGGTTTTCAAGACTTTGCATCACAGGACTAATGGAGTTTTTACATGCCCAAATGTACTTCTCATATGGGTCACTGTTTCAGACTCTCTGCACTTAGTTTAACAAACTATGGGCCAAATTCTGTCTTCAGATCCAACTAAATGACTCTATTTTAGTCAATGGCAGCCTCATGCACATGTCCAAGGGAACTGGGTTTTGTTCTAGGCATCCTGAACATGTCTGCTTTATCCTGTGGGTCCCTCACACTTTTCAGGTGAAGGCAGGGATAAATAGAATCCTTCTCAGATAGGAAAGCTCCTCTGGATTTCAAATAAATTAGGCAGTGTCAATAAATTGTTGGGGAAAAAATGATGTTTTAGTATGATAACGTAATGCTGACAGACCTTGGTTGTCAGCAAGTGGGATTGAACCTGAGACCTCTGGAACTTAGTGCATGAGGCTCTGCCACATGAGCTAAAAGCCATATGGCTCTTTGTTAAGGCTGTAGAGCAGACTTGTTAATCTCTCTCACTCTCTAAGTGGTCTCAGTGCCACTAGATGGGATAGAACACCACACCCAGGAGGTGTGTGGGTTACAATAAAGCATGCTATCAATTGACGTTATAGTTAACTAAAACCAGCCATGCCCGTTTTAACTCACAATCTTCATCCCACAAGCTTGATACATGGAAAACAGACAACCAATGGAAAGCAAAAAATAAATTAAGAGCTTAAAATTTATAAAGTTATCAAACTGGTCTTCTTTTCTTTCTTTAATCTTCCTTACTTTAATTTTTCCATTTTTCACAGCTTGGGAGGGGCAACTGATGACTAAACAAACCTAATCTCTCAATCTGATATTGCCTATTTAGGTTCACAGTGATGCTTGCGAGAGTCTCAGTGTGAATTTCCAGCAGAGCCCATCACCAGGGCAAAGGAGGCTATTTCTCAGCCTAATACAAGTATTTCCAAGGCAATGGTGTTTCTGGAATAGCTTTGATTTTTTTCCAAAATCATCACTGGCAAAAACATCATTAAGCCTAATGCAAGACTAATATTTCAGTGGCCACCCTCAGGAAGGTGTAATGTGTCTGAGGCCTGAATAGAAAGGGTACAACTGGAATTGCAAAACAGATATTAGCCAACACTTACCATTGTCCCTTCACTCTTACTTCGCGCAACTTCCCGCTGCAGCTGAGCCACAGACAACTTCTCCCTATGGAAAGAGAAGCACATGAAAAGCACATCATTTTTCACTAGTTAGGAGAATGCTCTGCTCGCATGTCACTGCAGCATTCTTCGACATTGCCGTGGTAACCGTCTTGGCAGAGCTTTCTCTCTGCCATATTTCCTAAAAATGTTTAAAGGCATTGAGCTTTATCGTTGCGTTTAATGACAGCCTGACACCATGTCAGTGAATCAAATCAATCTATGCATCAGTTGTCCCATTGAAACAAGTAGCAAAGTAGCCAGTGATCTTGGCTTTATGGGAAAACTTCACCTAAATTACATTGTCCATCATTTTTCTGTAACCTTGCGCATCAACTTTATTCCACTCTATGGCAGCTCTGGTTACAAGGTTGGTATATTTAAAAACATATTTGTTACTATATTTTTACTTTAAACTATCAACAGAAGAAGCCAAGAATGCATTACCAACCCCATTCATAAACACATTCTGTAGCATTTTGTAATTCAGTGTTACTTACAATTTTAGACCCCAATCCTGAAACCCTTAGTGACATGAAATCCTCATTCAGGTCCTTAGTTTGACTTCATGTAAGCTTATTTGTTTTAGTAAAGTGAGGGGGGCTGTATAAATCAAGCTGTTATTGTGTACAGTAAACAACAAGAGAGAGAGTTTCTCTCAGAGTTATTTGCATGGGATAAAATATATGGTTTTAGTGGATTTGAAGAGAAATTAGGGAGCAGATTGTCAGTACTCCGGTGTAGCGCCACTGACTTCAGTTAGAGCAATGCCAGTTTACACCAGCTGAGGCTGTTGTCCTAAATGATCCTGGAGTGGACAGACCTAGTATGTAGGAGGTACAGAAGAGAAGGCTCTTACTCCAATAGTGTAAAGGGAAACAAAAGATACCAGTGCTAGTTAAGTAGAGTGATCAGGAAGAGGAATAAAGAAACAGGAAATAACCTTTTAAAATTGTTTTAAGAAAGGCAAGATGGGCATTTTTCAATTGGGTCCAATAATTATTGGGGAATATTAATGATGCAACCACATTGAAACAAAAAAATGTGTGGAGAGGACAACACACTATTCTTATAGCCACCCTGAGGGTGAGGATAGTAAAACTTTCGGAGAGGGAAAGAATATGATCCCCTTGCACCTACTGTTTAAACCTCTGAGGAACAGAATTTCAAGAAGCCCAGACTGTCATACATAATTCCATGCAAATCTTTGGTAAGTGAACAATAACACACATCATACCCCATAACAACACTCTCACTTAGAGAGTTCTATTCACTTAATTTATTCACTTCCATTCATCAAACACGATCTCGACCTAAAATATATATACAGTGGTAATCCTGAGGAGGGAGTAGTAGTTAATGTAATTCCCTGACCACAGTTTCAGTTCACACTTCAATCCAAGAACTTTATCTTCAATTAAATAAATGGTGTGGACAATAGACACCTCATCCCCATATTAATTCCAAAGCAGATATTATCTGTCCCCCTTTCTTGATCTGCTTACAATACATGAGCAGTTTTTTGCAACTAAAGCCATCATGATGGATAACTAGCTTGCTGAAAGATGCTTCACTTCCTTTGCGTAAGTAAAAAACTTTTATCAATGATTCAACTCCAACACCTCTCCCATCTTTGCACACCTGAAGCACTATGTTGTACAACATAATACAAACTGTTTAAAATATGCTTTTTTAAAATCATGAAAATAAAAGTTTCCTTTTTAAAAATTTAACTAATTAAACCAGTCAAGGGATGAAAAAGAAGGGGTAAAAGGCAGCAAGAGTAGGCAAATATGAAACTAATAATGCTCAATTCATATATGTATGTGTACACAAATATACACGTGTGAATACACGTGTCCTACGAAACAAAAAACTTTTTTTAGAGGTTGAGTTTCAGCATAGGCAGACACAGATCAAGATGAATTTAGAAAAGGGGGAGAGTGAAAGGATTCAGTACCCATGAGCCAATCACAGTAAAGTCCCAATCTCCTACCAATTTATGAAGCAATGGAGGATTCATTAAAACAGTAAGCGGTGCAAGTACATAGACCAAGGCTCATGGAAGATGCCGGAAGCGGCCAGATACTCAGCTCTCCATAACCCACCAACAACTGGCTACACTGAAAAACATTTATACAACTCCAGAACAAAGGCTGAAACTTAGACTGCATCATTTCACTTAGTAAATCACCACCCTAAAAGGGAAGACAAGATTGACTGGTAAAAGCATGAAGGTGAGGGCAGGTGAGAAAGGAGATGATTGAAATCTAGAAAGAGGAAGTATTCTCTTTTTCCCTAAACTTGTGGAATCTCTGTCCTTTCAAGGCTCCCACAGAGAGAAGAGAGACAGAAATGCTCTGTCTAGCCCTGGGGAATTCTTTCCGCAGAAAATAATGCTGACAGTCAGCATCAGCTCCCTGGAGAGCCTACTCCGTGCCATTGAGAAGAGTTGGCCCAGGCACAAATGAGAAGATTGTGTCAGCAAAGTTATTTTAGGAACAATTCTGCCAGGACCAGGAGATGCTTCAGAGTGGCCCATCACAGATATGTGAGTATCTGCAGGATTCCACAAGGGTTGATGGCACTGGGTTGGATGGCACCAAACCACACACACATCTTGGGCCAGAAAACTAGTCCCCCTCCCCTCTCAATGATGGGGATCCTTAGTCAGGAAACTTAAGCTGAAACTGAGTTTTCTGCTTAAATCTGCCCAGACGTGGATATTGACATGGCAAAGCATAACCTGACCTATATATCTTTTAAAATCCCTACTATTATATTAAAGTTGCAAATTGTCTGTTCTTATATCCCCGTGTGTTTGTGTGTATGCGTCTGTAGACAGAAGCCACTTTCATATCATATTGTGTTACGTCCCATCTCATCTTTGTACTGTTCAAAAATGGGTTATATCTTAAAGGTTAATATGCTGCAAATGCTTTATATTAGTGTAGGCCCATGGAACAATGAGGTCTTATTTTCAGTACTGGCATCTGCTGATGCATACTGAAAGTCATATCCGAGGAGTACATTTAAAACAATGTGAAACAAAGAACGGTCTAAAACAGAGGTGAGCAAACTACGGCCCGCGGGCTACATCCGGCCTGCAGGACCCTCCTGCCCGGCCCCTGAGCTCCTGGCCTGGGAGGCTAGCCTCCGGCCCCTCCCCTGCTGTTCCCCCTCCCTCGCAGGTTCAGCTCACTGCACTGCAGGTGCAATGCTCTGGGCAGCAGGGCTATGAGCTCCTGGGGCAGCATAGCTGCAGAGCCGGGGCCTGACCTGGTGCTCTGTGCTGCACGGTGCATGGCTGGCTCCAGCCGGAAGGCCACCAGCCACCAGTGCTGCAGGCAGCGCGGTAAGGGGGCATGGAGCCGGGGGGTTGGATAGAGAGCAGGAGAGTTCGGGGTGGCGGTCAGGGGATAGGAGTGTGGGTACGGGTCAGGGCAGTCAGGGCAGTTTAATGGGGGCAGCAGTCCTGGGGGGGCAGTCAGGAAGGCGGGGGGGTTGGATGGGGTGGCGGGGGGCAGTCAGGGGACAGGGAGAAGGGGTGGTTGGATGGGGCAGGGGTCCCGGGGCACGAGAAGCAGATGGGGGCAAGGGCCGGGCCATGCCCGGCTGTTTGGGGAGGCACAGCCTCCCCTAACCGGCCCTGCATACAATTTCCGAAACCCAATGTGGCCCTCAGGCCAAAAAGTTTGCCCGCCCCGGTCTAAAAGATAGGATGCTGGACTGGGAGTCAAGACACCTGCATTTGGTTCCTGGATCAGTCACAGACTTCCTATGTAATCATAGATTATTAGGGTTGGAAGGGACCTCAGGAGATCATCTAGTCCAACCCCCTGCTCAAAGCAGGACCAATCCCCAGCTAAATCCCCAAATGGCCCCTTTAAGGATTGAACTCACAACCCTTGCTGGGCAAGTCTCTTGGTCTACTATGTGCCACAGTTTGCAACCTGTAAAATGGGGATGATACCTTCCAGTTTCACACGTATTGTGGATAAAATCCACTAAAGCTTGTGAGATGCTCAGATACTACAGTGAGCAAGGCAATATAAGTACTTAGATAAATAGGATTTGTTCAAAGGGAAAGTTAAATTGGGAGGCATACTTCCAAATTGGGCCACCAAGGTAGCTCATTGTGGCTTTCATCTAGCAGACCAAAGCACCCACTTTGGGAAGTACAGTATATGAGACAGGAAAAGCTGGCCCAGGAAGAAATAAAATAAAAAGGACTAAGCAAGAGAGTACAGATGTGAATGCGCCTTTCAACTTGACTGGGGGATTCTTCTCTTTTCATGCGTAAGTTGTTGTGGAGTCAGAGAAGCAAAACACAAAGGGGAATCAGGGCAAATCAAGGTTTGGAGTAGAGCAGATCAGAAAAAACCTCAGCAGAACAGTTTTTCATTGGAAAGTGCAGTTCCATCAAAATTGAAACTCTGAAAAAAAAAAACCTATTTCAAAACATTCTGTTTCTACATTTTCAGATAATGTTTTGACTTTTCCTCCAAAACAACTTTTTATTTTATTTTGTGTTATAATACAATTTAAATTTTTAAAGTCAAAATTGAAATGAAATATTTCAAACAATCCCAATAATTTTTGTAGGATTTTTTTTCAGAAAATTTCAAAATTTTCAGGTTTTACTCTGGATTGGAATAAAAAGTTTCTAAATCTTGAAATCCTGTGAAACAGAATTTCCATTCTTTACATAGCACTAATTTTCAAGAACTCTGTAGAAAGATGACTCCTACCAGAGAAGTTACATGATTACCTCTAACCTATTGCAATCCAACTTTTACATAAGCATTTATGATCATAGGCATTTTTGCCATTTTCCTAAACTATTTACCATTCACAAATTTAATCATTGGAACAATTTCCATTCATCATGGTACCTACCTATCAAATAACAAAGTATTTCTAAGCAAGCATTCCTATTTTAGAGTACTTTCATGCAGCTAATATTAGCAAAACCTAAGTAAAGTATATCAAAACAATTTGGATCTTGCATTTAATCTAATCAAGTTTTTGTTTCATTTGTTTTTGTTTTCCAGCTTGAATATCAGAGCTCTAAACATCTATTGAAAATGCACAGGTAGAACAAATACACTAATAGCACCTTTTGTGCAAATATGTAGCTTTTAAACACAGCCCTTCTTTTAAGGCACTTTGCATGGATGCTACTGTAACACTGACAGACCCCGGTCGTTGGTGGGCGGAATCCTACCATAAGCAAATTACAAAATTGGTTAATCCTGTTTTAAGGATTTAGCTCATCTACTGGAAATAGTCAGTTCCTTTTTTGCATTGCTTCACTGCTTTAATATGCTTTAGTGGAAAAGCTAGCATATGCTTTGAGGGGTTTTGACTTTTTAATTGCAAAACAAATGCCTAAGGATATTTCATGAGCAAAACACATAAGAGCTGTTTATCCGTATTTACAGTCTGCTAGAAAAATCAACATTAAAATACACACAATGAAACAATATGGGGCCTCCCGGTATCCACTTCAGCTGTCTGCAAATAAGGATAGAAAGAAATTATTTTCTCTCCCCATTCAATCTTATATTTGAATGCAGAACAAGCTATAAATTCCCAGAGACCTTGAGAACCCCAAAATCCCATCTATGCTTTCACTAATAAAAAGATTTCTCTTTCTGGTACATGAATCTTCTGAGTACTACCAGCAAGAGTGTCTTGGAGAAATATTAGAAAGAGAGCTTCCTTGAGGGATTTCCTAATGAAACAAAGGTAGGATGGTCACCCTTAGAGTATCTTAGCATGATGCAAGATAAAATATGTGAATATTTGAAAAAATCTGCAAGGAAGAACAAAATACTATTTTTTCAATTGAAAACAAAACACAAAAACAAAAACTAGCTTGCTATGTATGACAAAAAAAGGTTAAGGGCACTGCATAGCCATTTGTTGCATGGGTGTCTAAAACAAAGTTTATCTAGAGGCAAACCAAGTTTTTGTTTCTATTTTAAATAGGCCCCCATCCTAGAAATGAAGAAATTGTGTAGTTCACTCCAAGCAGATTGTTACCTTCACTTACTAGGACATGTTACTGAGGCACAGTAGTGCCCCTGGACCAAATTAGTCCATGGTGTAATTTCATAGCATTCCATCAGAGATTAACTTGACCCATTGGGCATGGTGATACATTGTTTTGCACCACATGTAATCATATACACCAGCAAAATGATTGCAAAGTGCATACAAAGTGCTACCATTCTGAGTTGGTAGCATTTTGCACACAGTTTGAATTATTGTAAATTATTATACAATTATAGCAAGGGAGAATGAGGTCCATTGTGTTAACTGTGACCAAATAAGACTATCCATTAAAAGCCACCGTCTGAAGAAGTAAATCATTCACAAGTCTGATTAAGACAGAACCTGTAACAGTTCTCAGCCCAGATTTTTTTTTTAAATCAACACAGTGTCAGTTGGATAAGCATTTTTACTATGACTGAGCTAAAGACTATAATAGGTTTTCAGCTGCTTTAGCCTTTCAGATGTTTTGAATGTATAAGAACATTGTGATGAGCCTTCAAAGTTAATTTAATTTTCTCAGAATATTTTTTAAATAGAAATATGCTTAGCTTTGCTGTGAAGTTACACGGTTTTACTAATTTTTAAATCAAGTATATTTTATCCCTATAGTTACTACAGCAGACCTGAACCAGACAAAAAAATTCAGCAAAGACTGGACAAAATATGTAAATAAATTCACTTCAGATGTACTTGTTGCCACTTTTAGAAAAAATATTAAATAAGAAGTTTACTAAATGCCATTAGAAAACATATTTTGTGCTTTTAAACTTGATTTGCATTGTAAAGTGGCATATGTTGCAGAAGGTGGATCACAGGCCATCAATACAACAGGGGACAGTGTTCCCAAAATGCCTAGTCAGAGACCTTTCGTAGAGGTAACTGAGGGAGCCAGACAAAGATCTGATCATACTCTTGGCAGACAGGACCAATCATACACATGCAATTGCTTCGTGAGAATACAATTAGAGGAAAATACATTTAAAATTCTTCCTACCACTAATATCTCTCACAATAGCCTACCATTCTGTGTAATGATGCGATGGGACAAGTAAGGCATATTTGACCCACAAAGGAAAAAGTTTATTATGTTCTAAATAATCCTGCCTAAATTCTAACGTCTTCCTAACTACTACTTCTCCCAAAAGAAACTATGCCATGTTACCAGTCACAGCTAACTGACAGAGCTCAGGTTTTCAATACCAAACACTAACTTCTCAAAATACAGAGTAAAAAATAACTGGATTCATTTTTTTTTAAAATAAAAATACCAGAACTTTGAACAAAAATGTTAGTGTATGTCATGGTCTGCTCAGAGACGTTCCAGACACACACAAAAAGATGCTAGATTTGTTGTGTAAATTATTCACTTAAAAATCCAAGTATATATTTTCTAATCCTATGACTTAATCTATACAGTCATAGGTCCAAACTCTCTCTATAATGGGCCAAACCCTAACACTGAACCTGAACTTCCCAAACTTTATGTTAAGATTCTGATCCATATTTTGAAATCTCAAATTCTGGAGCTTTTAGATAAAGAATTTTGGTTCAGCCTCCGACATAGGTAAAATGATATTATATCTTTCCAGCGTAGCAGTTCAGGCTAGGGTTGCCAACCCTCCTGGATTGTCCTGGAGTCTCCAGGAATTAAAGATTAATCTTTAATTAAAGATGGTATCATGTGATGAAACTCCAGGAATACATTCAATCAAAATTGGCAAAATTGTCTCAGATGGAATCTCATTCTAATTTTCAAAGAAGGTTTAGGCATGCACAATTAGATTAGGACACAGTTTCAGTGCTAAGAAATAATTTTATTTTGTTTAAAGTTTTGTAATAAAAAAGTATTTTGGCATCAATCAAAAGTCAGGGAGATTTGAAATTTCTGGGTACTGCACCTAAAACCTGATGTAATGCTTCACTGAATCCAGTTGCCCAGGTTCCATAGAGAACACAATACAAATAAAAACCTGACAAAGGCCTTTTTCCAGTCTTAATCACACACCAGTACACCCACCATGTGTGTGCAGAATGTGTCTCTTGGATTCTTAACACTGAAGCTGCTTTCAGAGTTTCCCTTTCATACTGTAAATGATCGTTTTCTGCTACAGCTGTACCTCGCCTTTATTTAATTCCTCTTAGGGCCTGTGCTCATGTTATCCAGACACTAATTTTTCTCTATACCAATCTTAACCTGAGAACAACAAAAGAGAGACTGTTTTCGTTAACGTTTCACACTTAGCTTTATAACTTTCACACTGTGTTGAACTTGCACAGTTCTGCACAAAAGAAGTATTACTTAAAAGTCTAGTATTTTCCTTCATGTAGTGAATCATTTGTAACACTGAGCTCGTCTTCCTGTAAAAATACAAGAGGCAACTTGGGAGATTGAAAAACATGCTTTGTACAAAATTATTTCAAATAGTTACACCATACCACACTAGCCAAATTGTACGTTAGCAAGCACTGTTTTATTATCATATGGGTATATCAATCCATACAAATGCAGATTCCTTTGCCACTGGAAAATAAAAATATCTTGACAGCAACATTACACAGTAGAAAGGCAGGAAGTGAAGAGTACCCAACTGAAAAGGCAGTAAACATTTAAGCAGGCAGGATATGAAATCTGAATTTTGAAAGCACACATGTATCATTAACTCTTTCAAAACACTTACCCTCACTTTCCAAAAAGGCAGTGGGATGTTAAATAATCATTAGTAGCCAGGACCTTGTTCTTCCAATGATCCAAAAAATCATAGTCTCTAAAATCCACTAAACCAATGCTCCAGCATGGTGCCAATTCTGACTTATGGTGAAGCGTACTGTGCACAGAATTACAAACACCACTTCCTTCAACACCCTTGTTTTCCATGGAAGTTTCCCATCCAAGTACTAACCAGGCTTGACCCCATTTAGTTTATGCGATCTGACAAGAGCACAGACTCAAGGTGATATGACTGTAGTGAATAAATGTAACTGTTTTAACTGGTGTTGTGATCACTGTGGTTAGCAGTGCTAAATACTTTCTACTGTAGGAAATTATGTATACTGGATTTAATACTATCAAAATGGCAGTTCCAAACTGAATTCTTAATCATTATTTTGCAATCATGACCATTTTAATTGGATCTGGCAATGGAGAAATTTTACTTGCATGGAAAAACTAAATGAAAATATAAATATGATGGCAAGACACAGTAGAAGAAGCTTTATTTAAAGGAATATTTTAATTTACATTGTCTGCAGTCATTTTTGGTGTATTAACCCTGTTAAAACACCATCAGAATAATTCCTATATAGAAAATGGCACCAATAATGCAGAGTTTTCTATTTATTTGTAATTGTTTATATTATAATTTAATTGAATTTACATAACAGAAGTAAGTATGGCTGAGATCAGGGCCCTATTGTGTTAGGCACTCCCCAGACACACCGAAAGTGCCCTGAAGAGTTCACAATCTAAACAGACAAGACAAACAAAAGTGTTGGAGAAAGGATGGATATCAGCAGTCCCCACCGACTCTCTACCTAGCCATTAGTTGGCAATTTCCCACAGACATCAAATATGAAAGTCCTTAGGAAAAATTTGAAACAGGACAGGGTAACTGCTCTACAGAATAGTTCAGACAAGAGACAGAAGGAATGGTGGAGGGGGGAAAGGGGAGAAAGCTTCAAAGATCATTGTGAATGACAAATGAGTGTTTGAGGCAAGCATCATCGGTGTAGTGGAGGATACAGGGAACATCCCCAAAAAGATTCAGGAACAGATATGTATGGTGAGGCAGAATCACGAAGGGTCTCAAAGGTGAGGACAAAAAGGTTGAATTTGATGAAGAGAAGGAGGAAGAGCCCGTAAAAAGAGTGAAAGAGAAAGGGTGGCAAGGTAAGGACTATAGAACAGATTATGAGAGGATAATTTTTCTGAGAGACAATTATTCGCCTGAGCTGCTGTCATGGTAAGTGAGACCAGCTGGGGAAATTCAGCTAAAAGCCCCTTGATTTAAACACCTGGGAGCTGGTGGCAGTGTATTTTGAGATGTGGTCTCTTGACTCAAATTCACTATCCCTATGAGTCCAATGGGGTCTGTACAGGTCCTCTGAGCAATTCTCAGTGCAGGATTCAGACCTTAATGACCTGTTGTTGTTTTAGTTTAAACACAACTTTTACATCTGTTGTCATTTAGGAAAAAAACACTGCTTTAAACTTGGGTTGATTCCACAGCTCTAAGAAAAACAGCATCTTTATACTCATGCCAAAAAATTTTTCCCAAATCATAACCTATTGAAAGTTAATCACAAAGTTTACAATGTTGAGCTCTGATTTTATCACATGCTTTCAGCAGAGGTAGGTCAAGAGTCAGTGCTTTTTAAACTGTTGACCTTTAAACAATTATCATCAGCAATAGCCAATAGTCAGCAGGATACCAAAAAGGATGGCATGCACAGCCTGCTATTCTCATGAAGTGTACTTGTACTTTTTATTCCACTGATTAAGTAGAGATAAAGGGAGTAGCAAGCAGCATGCTGTAAAAGCATCATGTTCCAGAATACATACAATTATTGATGAGACTGCTTTTTTCAAGAAAGTTAGTGACGTTGTGCCATCAACTTTTCACAGCTAGTGCTGTCTCTCTATCAGGAAAGAAGATACTCAAGCTTGCCTTCAATTGTAACATAAGGAAAATCTTGTATGACATAATGCTGAATCATCAGGATAATTCTGAATTATATTGAGCAAGGATTTACAAACCTGTGACAACTTCTCTATTATGGCCACTAATCAAGAGCAATGGTCTTCAGTTGCCAGTGGTTCTTTAAACCAAATATGACAGGGGGAAAAAGAATTTGGAATAGTAATAAGTAGGCTCTGACCAGCTATCTGAACAAAATGACTGTTTTGGTACAGGTATTAACAATTTTATTAGAACTAATACATCTAGCAGATCAGGTAGGGTGAAAAGTTAAGTCAAGTGGGAGCAGTATACAGTCATATAATTACAGTGATTATTTTTTCTACAGTTGAAAAATCAGGAAAACGCTAAGACTGGAAAAAAGTTTAGTTCATGATCATGAAAAGTTTGGTTAATACAATGCAAAGTGATCTTACTATATTAGCCTAAGACAAGATTCAAACCAAAAACCAGTGTAACAAACAATAAGGTTTTCCATCTATGGAGCGAATGGATGTCTGTCTAAAACCAAAGTTTTAAACCCCTTTACTCAGCATGATCTACTTTCATTTTGCTCAATATGCAAATGTATTTTTAGCAAAGAGTCCTGTGGCACCTTATAGACCAACAGATGACCACGAAAGCTCATGCTCCAATACGTCTGTTGGTCTATAAGGTGCCACAGGACTCTTTGCTGCTTTTACAGATCCAGACTAACACAGCTACCCCTCTGATACTTGACACCATGCAAATGTATTTTTAGCATTCAGCATAAGTAAATGCTGAAGATTGAGATGCAGTTTCCATTCTACTTTCCCCCTCTATTAACTATGGTTTGTAACCTGTCCTTTAAATCAGCTTCTGTACCCAATGACTGAAAGATAGCTAATGTAATGCCAATATTGAAAAGGGGCTCTAGAAGTGATCCCAGCAATTACAGACCGTTAAGTCTAACGTCAGTTCCAGGAAAATTAGTTGAAACAATAGCAAAGAATAAAATTGTCAGACATATAGAAGAACATAAATTGTTCGGCAAAAGTCAACATGGTTTCTGTAAAGGGAAATCATGTCTTACTAATCTATTAGAGTTCTTTGAAGGGGTCAACAAGCATGTGGACAAGGGGGGGCCAGTGGACGTAGCGTACTTAGATTTCCAGAAAGCCTTTGACAAGGTCCCTCACCAAAGGCTCTTACTTAAATTAAGCTGTCATGGGATAAGAGGGGAGATCCTTTCATGGATTGAGAACTGGTTAAAAGACAGGGAACAAAAGGTAGGAATAAATGGTAAATTTTCAGAATGGAGAGGGGTAACTAGTGGTATTCCCCAAGGGTCAGTCCTAGGACCAATCCTAGGGTAAACAGTGAGATGGCAAAGTTTGCAGATGATACTAAACTGCTCAAGATAGTTAAGACCAAAGCAGACTGTGAAGAACTTCAAAAAGATCTCACAAAACTAAGTGATTGGGCAACAAAATGGCAGAAGTATTGCACATTGGAAAAAAATAACCCCAACTATACATACAATATGATGGGGGCTAATTTAGCTTCAACTAATCAGGAAAGAGATCTTGAAGTCATCATGGATAGTTCTCTGAAGATGTCCACTCAGTGTGCAGTGGCAGTCAAAAAAGCAAACAGGATGTTAGGAATCATTCAAAAAGGGATAGAGAATAAGACAGAGAATATCTTATTGCCCTTATATAAATCCATGGTATGCCCACATCTTGAATACTGCATACAGATGTGGTCTCCTCATCTCAAAAAAGATATACTGGCATTAGAAAAGTTTCAGAGAAGGGCAACTAAAATGATTAGGGGGTTTGGAACGGGTCCCATATGAGGAGAGATTAAAGAGGCTAGGACTTTTCAGCTTGGAAAAGAGGAGACTAAGGGGGGATATGATAGAGGTATATAAAATCATGAGTGGTGTAGAGAAAGTGAATAAGGAAAAGTTACGTACTTCGTACGTTCCCATAATATAAGAACTAAGGGCTATCAAATGAAATTAATGGGCAGCAGATTTAAAACAAATAAATGGAAGTTCTTCTTCACACAGCGCACAGTCAACCTGTGGAACTCTTTGCCTGAGGAGGTTGTGAAGGCTAGAACTAAATAAATTCATGGAGGTTAAGGCCATTAATGACTATTAGCTAGGATGGGTAAGGAATGGTGTCCCTAGTCTCTGTCAGAGGGTGGAGATGGATGGCAGGAGAGAGAGATCACTTGATCATTACCTGTTAGGTTCACTCCCTCTGGGACACCTGGCATTGGTCACTGTCAGTAGACAGGATACTGGGCTGGATTGACCTTTGCTCTGATCCAGTATGTCCATTCTTATGTTCTCTCCTCCATGCTATTTTCAGTTACTCGTAATTCTCTCAAATACATGCCTTTGGTGCTTATTTTTGGATCAAAAGATCATACATGGGGGATGGGGAAAAGAGAAGAGGAATTGTTCAGCAAAGGCAAAATCAAATGAGCAGTTTTTTGAGTTATAAAAGTGTTAGAAACATAAACTACACCCATTCTCATCTTCCCCTTCCTGTTCCTCTATGTGCATGTGTACACACACACACACACACACACACACACCATCTATATATTCTACATAAGTGTTTGTGTCTACACAACAAACAGCAAACCTAGACATTTCCAGCTTGGCTGGTTTGATAGTTGTAATCAAGGAAGGATAAACAATCAGGTCTAAAGAAAACGGTATCAGTATTTTTAAAGCTTTGAGTGCCAAATCTTGATCCCACTTAAGTCACTTAAGGTGTTTTGCTATTGAATTCAAAACCAGAATATGCCACATCAGTTTTTAGTTTCCTGTTCTCTCACATGCAATTTACAACATAAAGTTCCAGTGTTTTTTATTGTAGGTCCTAATTGATGAAAGTACATGAGCATGTGTCTAACTTTTAACATGAGTACTCTCATCGACTTCAATGGACAACTCGTGCTTAAAGTCAAGCATGTCTTGAGTACCTTCCGGAATCAGGGCATTGGAGTAGTTTAGAATATTGATTAAGGTCACCTCAGTTAAAGCTGTGTTGCTGAAGTGACATATGAGCACTATGGTAGCTCTAAAAACTTTACCAATACCGAATCATTTCTAAAGTACATTATGTGGCACCGCAGCATCTATAAGGAGGCTTAGTTTAAAAAACAAACAACAAAGCACCACTCCTCACAAGGAAATCACATCCAAGTACTCACATTAATACAATGTCAAGTGTGAGAATTCAAGTACTTAAATGTCAGGAAATATCAAGCGTTCTACAGTAGTACCAAACTCTGACAAATCGTGACTACAGATGAAATGTTACGAACGTTAAGTAAGCTCTACATTTAATGAGAGCTCAATATGGTTGAGTTAACATTTTAGTAAAAACCTTGGCCCAAATTCTTAGCTAATGTACACCCTGCTTAGCCCCCATAGTACTAAAGCACAGCGAGTATAAATCAGAATGGAATTTAGGCCATGGGTTCTACTGCAATATTAAGACATCTATATTGCACATATGTTGTATTTTCAGTTCCGGTGCCCTTGTTAAATGTAAACCTTAATGCTTCTGTTGTGTAATGTATACCATAAAATATACAGGAAGAGCAATTTGGCAGAGTTCAACATTGCGGCAGGAACTTTCAGAATTTCCTGACTTAGGTGATTGATTTATCATTCTCAATGTTGCATTAACATTAATATTTGCATTTAATATTGTATTATATCTGCCAATAAGTTGCAATCCAAAAAGCATCTGGGAGGAATTTATATGATGAGGCAAGCTGCCAATGTTCAAAGACTCTATCATTATTATCATCATCATCACCACCACCATCATCATGGGAAACCTCAATGTTAAAATGGACAAGAAAAAAGAACTGAAGGACTAAGAGAAGTCATTTTGGAATACTAATTAAGAACAGGAAGTTTTAGATAACAATGAGGCAGAAGGTCCATGTAAATCCAGTACCTTCTCTTAGTGAATGGTTGTTCATGCTTCCTTTTGTCACTTATTGGATACTAACTCAAAATGTTAGACAACATCTGGCTTCATTAGGACTCTGAGTTTTCTTATATTACATGAAGGTCCTCAATGAGGGCCAGATCCTATGAATGGATCCACCTGACCACACCCCTGCACCTGAGAGAGGCCTCATTGACTTCAATGGTTTCTGAATAGGCCAGAGCTGTTTGCAGGATCTTGCCCATAAGATCCGAACCTGCAACACACACACACACCCCTCAGTGAAACTACTCACTGTACTGTAAAATTAATCAGATTCATAAGTCCTTTGCAAGGTTGGGACCATCACCCACAATGCTGCAAGGAGCTGAGCACCCTCAAGCTCCATTAAAGTCAATAGGAGTTGAACGTTCATAGCACCTTGCAGTGTAGGCCCCTTAATTTAAAAAACAAAACAAATCCTAGGTTCTCTAAACTTTTTGACCAACAAAAGGCCCAGAGCCCATGTATCAATCTCATGACCTTCCCTGTGTTCTGTACCTTCCCCACTGAGTGCCAATATAAAATTTGCTTTCCAGACCATTGCCTCTCTCTTCCAGTCCCCAGAAACTCATCTGCTCTTTCAGCAGCAGTTCATGGTCCACCAACCTGATCTCTTTTATGAAATATCATTTGGGCTGTTAAAGTCTCTGTTTAGGTTTTACACAGAAAGCAGGTTAAAAGGAGAGGAAAGGGACACAAACAGCTACTAAAGGGGCAATGTGGTCCTTACAGGGAGGGGACATTTTAAGTTGCCACTTTTTATCTCCAACCCTCATTCCTCACCATATGCAATTGCATCTCATTCCTGCACATCAACCATTTTGCCACTCTCACTCACTGAGTGTAATGGGGATAAGGATGAGGTCCCAGCTATGCACCAGAGGGAGTTGATACATGGATTGTGACATTGCTAAAACCCTTATGTCAATTTTAGGACACACAGAGTAAGGTTCTGATCTCACCTATTCCTGTCCAAATCCAAAGTAATTCAAGTGAAGTGAATAGAGCTAATCTGGACTGATAATCAGCATAAAAAAAATCAAAACTTCTTCTTTTCCGATTAACTTTTTATGCTCAGTTCTTAGGAACTTTCCTTCTAGTTACTGTTTGCTACTGTAATTTGCAGTGGAAGTGTTTATATTTTTCATATGGTGTTATTTCAGCACATTGTCACATTCAGCAATTCTACTTTATTCTATACTTAGCGCAAGAGGCCATATTTGCAGGCTGAGTATTACTATCATTACATGGACGATTGTAGATGTTTCTACTTGGTCTGATAGAGATTGCTCTTAACAGTCTCTTTCATTTAACGACTGTAATTCAGCTTCTGACCTCTTATCTGGTGTGTGT